>NC_048445.1:18475607-18551885 GCF_004353265.1 Vitis riparia
TCTTGAAACTTGATCTTTGAATTTTCAAACTTGATCTTTTAATCTTTGAATCTTTAAGCGTAATCTTTGAATCTTCAAATCTTCGAATTTGATCTTCAAATCTTCGAATTTGATCTTCAAATCTTCGAATTTGATCTTCAAATCTTCGAATTTAATCTTCAAATCTTTGAGTTTAACCTTCTAAGGCTTTGAAGAACTCCTTGAAACCACTCATGGTGGTCTAAGTAGTAAAAGTTTAGGCAACAAACAGTACACTTTTGGGTGAATGCTTTGAGATTTGCAATTGGAAGATGTGTATGAACCACTCACATATCCTTCTAGTATATATGTATCTAGAGAATAAATTTGCACAACCAATAAGAGGGGTAGTTGTGGGAGATTATTTTTTGATAGGAACCAACAAATATATATATTGAAAGAATAAGAAGTACAAAAGAAGGATGAGGAATAGTTGTGGAAGATTATTAATGTGTACAAAATTATAGAGGAGAGAAGGCTGGTGCTCTAAGGTAGTAAAAGGCTTCTTTTGAGGGGTTATGAAAAGGGATAAAAAGGGAGGGGAAGGTTCCTGGTCATTACACTTTCTGATAAATAAGCAAGCAATAGATTAAGAAAGTGTAATGACTAGGAACTTTCAAGGTGAGAAAAGAATATTTCTTTTAGCAAGATGGTTGACATGAGGAGGGATCTCTTAAGGAAATATTTTCGAACTTTGTGCTAGTAATATGGATGACATACTGGTTAGTGTCAAGGCTCCCACAACATATTGGGCATTCAAATCCAAGATTTGTAGAGGAATTTGTTAAGATTGGGAGCTAGGTGATGTCACGGCTTTGCTGAACCACGTTCATGAGATGAATATATTTGCGGGTAAGACGACACCTTGCAATGATTGCTAACTTTGGATAAGAAATTCTTGGTTGAATATCATCATAAGAAGGTGGAGAGAAGGGAAGTAGATGATTTTCTAGCCTAAAGCCTCATTAGGGATCATTTTTATTTTGCTTTAGCCACAAAGTGAAAGCTAAAGTAGTCATAATGTCAAATGGAACAATCTTGGTATTTATGAAAGTTTTATTAAACATTAAACAACTTTCCATATAAGCTCTTTTTAAAGTCAGAAGCCTTTATATTTAAAATCACCTGAACACAAATAGAAGATGTAATGAGACTTTAAAAAGAGGTTTTAGCTTCCAAAAAGGGATCCAAAAAAGGCCACCTAATTTTTTTTATAGGAAAAAAAGGGGGGTGGAAAAATAAGGACTGCATGTGTAAGAAAGCGTAGATCATATGCCACTCTACTACCAAGTGGTTGATGACTTATGGTTTATGTTCATTCTATTTGATGTAGCAGGAATGCTCCAACTTCTCACCATATTCAACATTCTTAGGGACATCCAAAAAGCATTGAAACAATTTATGGGAGGAGAGCAATTTGTATAGGAGCGTCAATGTATGTTGCTAGGGTGCCAAGATGGTTGATTTCTTGGTTCACAAAGGGTCATGTGACCATTGGAATCCTAAATAGTTACCAATTTTTTTGTTTCATCATAGTTTTCCTTTTCCCCATAAGAAGGTCTCCCATATTCTACATGTGCACTAGAGTTACAATCCTCACAACCATTTGTTTCAAACCCACAACATACATTGTGAGTTACATAACTGTTAATATTCTATTTTGTAAAATCCATGCAGACCATTCATGGTGTACTATGTGCCTAATATACGTCGTATGAGCTCCATCATGATAGGACCAATTATAGGGCACCACATGTCTTGGTACATACTACACATGCTCAAGACCACTCTCCACTAACATGACATGTAGCGCATCTCACCCATGATCTCCAAGGCATTGACACATCCATATTCTCCCTACATAGCTCCTATGTCATAGAGCTACATCATCTGGACATAAGAGTCCTATCTCCAAACATATCCGTGGGTTACCCGGATACCCATGGAACATGAATGCCCACTTATGGCAGATGCATAGGGAGTCTATCCTACTCTACCTCTCGGTGAAGGTGATACTAAGTGCAACTGAGAGGGTTGATGATTTCGCTCCTCTCAGGAGGAAGATGTTTCCTCTGTAATACTTCTAGCCAAATGATTTCCTACATCCACCTTAAATGTTTCACCCTTGACGTGACACCTAGATGCTAATACATCTGCCCAAGTCAGGAGCAAAGCAAAGGGATTCGAAATGGATTTAACGCATCTCAATAGTGGAATTGGCCTTCTCACCATCAAGCATTTTGGGACTGATTTGAGGGTCATAGCTTGGTGATTAGAGTTAGAGGTTCACCAAGGTGGGACTAACATGCATCGAACAAGTCTTAACCAGAATTGGAGAAAGAGGGGACCAATGTGTCATTGGGACACACGTCATCTCCAAAAGCTTTAACATCATCATTGATCCTTAATATGGAAGTTACTATTTTGGAGCAATACAAAAAGGCTTCACTTCGCATCCAACGAAAGAAGAAAAGATTTTCCCAATCTCTTAAGTTCTCTTCTTGATTTCACTACCATTCTCTCCAATTCCCTCTCACCTCTCACTCTGCTCCACCCATCCTCTCAAACTGTTGGCACCTCACCATCTCATTTAGTTGGCCTCCTATAGATAAGAAGCCTACATAAAGAATGACTTTACATCCATCACCATTCCCTCACACATAACCCTTTGTCCTCTTTTAGAAAACATTAATGCTTCTTGGCAGCCATGAACACAGCTTCAGATCATAGAAAAGCCTTGAATTTTACATTATATACAGGCATAACTAAAATTTAGAAACATACTGAAGCGCATCACTAGCAACCTCTGCGACAAACTTCTGAGTGGCAACAGCTACTAGTCTAATTCTGCAAAACAAAGGAGAAAATTAATCCAATCTGACATGATACATATCCAAGAAGTCTAATTCTGGTTTTAAAGAAATCATCATCCTCCAAAGCAGGTTATAACTCACTAGTTTCCTTTCTTATTGAATAATTATCTTCCCGTTTACATTACACCAAAAAAAGGAGGAATCCAGATTGCTCTCCGTTTTTATTTCAAAAAATATGGTAGCACCTAAGGTTTTCAGTTGAAAGGAAAGTGATAACACAACCAACGAAGGCACAACCAGAACTTTTGATTATGAATTTATCAAAGATTTCAAATAAGAATTTAAAAAATCAAATTTTTTATTGGTTACAGAAATTTGAGCAGCCTACGACTTAAATTCATAAACTTATAGGAAAGTTTCAAGTGGATAAAGACAGCAATCATATGAACCAAAAGAGAGGGACATTAGGAAAAAGAGAAGGAAAGAAATAGCAAATCCCAACTTAGCAAATCAATTTTACATGCATATGTCTAGAATGTTTCCAAAGTAGGTGACAGAACAGCTCCCTGCTTCCTGAATCTCATAAACATTTTTATGTCTATATGGTTTATGCCACATGTACAGCATCAACTAAACATGATTATGTATCAAAGTATTGGCTACAGCATTATCGGAACTCTCTCAATAATCATTACAACTTCTGCGGAAAATGAGATATCACTAAAACTTGTATCAAGTAAAATAAGACCAATCTCATTTTCTGTTTCCTGAAAAAACTGTCCATGAATGTGAATTCATGGAAGCATATTCAAAATAAAGGAGCATTACATAAAAGTATTATGTTCATTATGTTGAATTGTGATGTGAGATTTCCAAAAATAAGAGTTTACAAGAGCTATAAATATAGAGTACACCTATAGGTTATAAGATGGTGGTTTAAAAATCCAAGCATCTTTGCATTCTATAGTTTATAAAAGAAAGCCTTAAAATGGGTGGATTAGCAACAGCGTTGATCAAGTTTTCTAGTTGGTTGAGCATCTGGAGATTATATGGACATTCATATAAGGAGTATATGAAACCCATCGAAAGAAAAAAAAAAAAAAAAAAAGGAGTATATGAAACCATCCCAGCAAGTACCCATCTTCAAAATCTCTTTTCCCTCCCACAAAAGACAGCTCTTTTTAAACAAATTCTCTACATGAAAAAAATGATTATTGCCCCATTGTTCTTGTTGTTCCCTTAACAAGTTTGGTATTAGAAGTGATCTAATAATATAACATGATGATCGAAACCTTGAGGCTAAGGTTGTCTTCCAAAGGAATGTGCTGACATAATCATTGAGATAAGGTCAAAGGTATAGAAAGAGAGTAAGAGACCAAAACTGAGATAGGATCTTTTATAGATTGGTTTAAGTGTTTTAATGGAGAAGTGCTTGAAGAACAAAATCATAGAAGCGGCAATTGAGAAAGAAGAAGATCAAAGAAAGAGGAAAAGAAAGAAACTACTTAGGCAGCAACCCAGGATGTCCAAGACAATATTCTTATATAAATAAAGACTAGTCCATTTTAAATCCTCTGTTTAGTACAATGTAACTAATTTCTAGACTTCAAAAAACTTCCCAAACAAGTAAAGGACTTTTAAAACAAGCTAACCAATATACTGATCAAATAGGATTCAAACTTCTTAAAAATAAAATGCTTCATAAACACTTTTTTTTTTTTTTTTTTTGATAAGTAAATAAGATATGCATTAAAAAAGGCTAATCACCACAAAGCATACAGGGAGTATACAAAACGGCAACGCCTCAAAAAGAGAAAAGAACCAAAGAGAACTACCTCCCCTTAAGTGGAAGCTATCCACTCCAAAAAACCTATAAGGGAGACATACTCCTCACCTAAATACACTTTGGCCCAATTCCACAAATTACAGACAAAAGAATTCTTTAGTTTCTGAATATTCAACTCACCCCCCCTAAAGGCTAACCTATTCCTCTCCTTCCAAACCGTCCAAAAAATACATAACGGAATGGATTTCCAAATCTGTTTCCTTTTCTTCCCTACGAATGAGCCCCTCCAAGAGATAAGAGTCTCCTTTACAGTTTCTGGGAGGACCCACTTAACATCTATCAACCCAAAAATAATGTCCCATAGGGCTCTAGTCACTATACAGTGTAAAAGAATATGATTTACATTCTCTTCTGCACAACCACACAAAAAACAACAGTTTGGGAGTTGCACCCCTCTTAACTGTAGTCTATCCAGAGTAAGCACCTTCCCCCACGTAGCCTCCCAAGCAAAAAAACATACTTTGGTTGGCACCCTATCCACCCATATTCTCCTTGCGGGAAATATTGTGGCATTAGGTTTGTCTAGCAGCCTGTACGCTTCTTTGACTCTGAACAAACCCTTTCTTCCCTGTCTCCACATAACTGAATCATCCTCCCTGGAGGGCCTATGGCCCCTCAAAGTATGAAACAGCTCCCCAACCATATCCAGCTCCCAATCATTGAAGTCTCTCACAAAGACAAGATTCCAATCTCCTTGACCCGAATCCTGATCCCACATCTCCTCAATCGTAGCATCTCTATTCACAGCAAGGACAAAAAGATGATTGAAACATTGGGACAACGGAGTGTCAGTGCACCAACTATCTTTCCAAAATTTGATTTTGGAGCCCTTTCCAACTACAAAAGCCAAGTTTTCCCAGCACCAATCCGCTTCTTTCATAATCTCCTTCCAGACCCCTACTCCAACCGCCCCAATAGCCCTCTTTGACCTCCAACCATAAACCTCTTGCCCATATTTCGAAATGATTACTTGTTTCCAAAGATAATCCTTTTCACAAGCAAACCGCCAAATCCACTTGCCCAGCAGGGCTCTATTCAAGGTGGCTATTCTCCTTATTCCTAGCCCTCCCTTGTGTTTTTCTGTACAGACCGCATCCCATTTAACCAAGTGGACTTTTCCCTCCAAGTTTCCTCCCCCCATAGGAAATCTCTTTGGGTTTTCTCCACTCTCTTAGCAACAGACTTCGGCATTCGGAAAATAGACATTTGGTAAATTGGCATGCTAGCCAAAGTACTTTTTATGAGAGTGATCCTCCCCCCTTTGGAGATGTACTGTCTTTTCCACAACGCAAGTCTCCTCCTGACCCTCTCCTCCACTCCATCCCACATAGAAGAGGCCCTAGCTGGAACCCCTAGGGGAAGGCCCAAATACTGAGAGGGCAAAGACCCCACCCTGCACCCTAACTCAGCTGCCAACTCAATAATATCTTCCACCTCTCCAACTGGAATAATTTCGCTTTTGGCTAGATTGATTCGAAGACCCGAAGCCGCTTCAAACCAAAAAAGTATCCAGCTTAGGTGAGAAACTTGCTCTTTGTTTGCCTCACAAAACACAATCGTATCATCAGCAAAGAATAGGTGGGAAATATTCAAGGAAGTCCTACTACCACCCCGAATGAAGCATCCTGAAAGATATCCCCCCTCCACCGCTCTCCGTATAAGGACGTCCAGAACTTCCATTCCCATAACAAAGAGGTAAGGAGATAGAGGATCCCCTTGACGAAGTCCTCTAGTACTAGGGAAGAACCCAGCTGGCACTCCATTGACAAGAATAGAGAATTTGGCAGAGGACACGCAGCTCCACATCCATCCCACCCACTTGGTCCCAAATCCCATTTTTTGGAGGACTTTCATTAAGAAATTCCAATTGATACTGTCATAAGCCTTTTCAATATCCAATTTGCAAATAAGGCCCTTTTCTTTTCTCTTCTGCCACGAATCTATCACCTCATTAGCAATTAAGGACGCATCCAAAATTTGTCTTCCCATTACAAAGGCATTCTGAGCATTAGAGACCACCTTGCCAATCACTTTTTTGAGCTTATTGGCTAAGACTTTAGCCAAAAGTTTATAGAGCCCCCCCAACAGGCTGATAGGCCTAAAGTCTCCAAGATCCTCAGCCCCGCTTTTCTTAGGTATTAACACCAGGAAAGTGTGATTAAGGCTCCTAACAAAGGAATTATGCTCATGAAATTCCTTAAACATCTCCATGATCTCCTCTTTGGCAAAATCCCAAACATTTTGCCAAAAGGCAACAGTGAAACCATCCGGGCCTGGGGCTTTGTCCCCATTCATCTCCATCAACGCCGAGTGAATCTCATTCTCTGCAAATGGGATTTCCAGACTCTCTGCTTCTTGCTGGCTGATGCACCCCACCTGAACTCTACCAATATCCGCCTGCCAGCCCATATCTTCAGTGAGCAACTGCTGAAACGAGTTCACCACTCCTTCTCTCACCTCTTGTTCCTCTTCTAGCCACTCCCCATTAACCTTAATTCTGTCCATAGCGTTGGTTCTTCGATGGGCACTAGCCATTCTATGGAAAAACCCCGTATTTCTATCCCCCTCCCTTAACCAAATCTCCCTTGACTGCTGTCTCCAATGTGCTTCCTCCAACAGGACCCATTTCTTAAAGGAATCTTTAGCTTCCTTTTTTAACTCAGCTTCCTCCATAGTCAAGATTCTCTCATTTTCCACCCGATCCCAAAAATCTACTTGTTGCAAGGCTGAGGCTTTATTAGTTTCCAGCCTCCCAAAAACCTCTTTGTTCCACTCCTTCAACTTCTTTTTAATTTCTTTCAATTTAACAGCCAGCCTATAGCTAGCGCTGCCCCTGATATCAATTCTCTGCCACCAGTTTCTAACAATATCATTAAACCCCTCAACCTTCAGCCACATATTTTCGAATCTAAACGGGGTTGGACCTCTTCTTATTCCACCCCCCTCCAACACAATCGGAAAATGATCAGAAATTGGCCGAGACAACCTGCCCTGAGTGACTCCACTAAATTGATCCAGCCAGCTTGGGGAAGCTAAAAATCTGTCTAGTCTCGCCCACGCCTGATTATAATGTATGAAAAGACTCACAATAACCTCAAATTAGAAACATGGTAAAACAAAAACAAAAACTTCATTTATCCATTGCTATTGTTATGTGAGGACTAAAATGCAGATATGATGAAAAATACCTGCTATACAATTACAGTAATATTGAGAATAACTACTTGCTAAACACTTACTAATTAAACTATGTATATCCACATAGGATATAGAATTTCAAGGACAGAATAGCCTAAGTAAACGATTTTCCTATCTTGACATGCTTCTACCTCTTTAAGCCTTCTCTCGATAATCAGAAAATTCTCTCCATGGCAACAAGTTCTAAAAGTTCACCCTTCAACTGTTCTCAAAATCTATTTCCCTTTTTTTCACTGTAAAAAATAATTACACTCCACATATTTTCTCCACTGCTGATTAGACTTTAGACCTAAACTTTCTTATTCCAATACATCTTTCCAAAAATCTAGCTTCACCCACAGCCTTACTCTAGGATCATGAACTGAAGCTAAATGTACCATAAACCATGGGACCTACTCCTGTGTAAGCATGGAGAGCCTTCAATGTGCTTATTTGACTGCCACAACAATTTAGGAAATCAAAAATGATGCCCAAATCCACTATTCTCTCCAGAATCTTTCTTTTTTAAAAATAAAAAATAATAATAAATAAATAAATAATAAGTGGTTTAAAGCCCAACAAAGTTTGAGTTGAATTGCCATAACAATTCTATACCATCTTAAGTTTCCACTTATGATAATCTTGATTGCCAAGTTACATGGCCATGCTCGAGCTAATTTTACCAAACACTGGTACTGACTTAAATTTGTATCTTTCTTTACACTGAACTATATTCCAAAAACTCAAACCCTTCCTACGTGAGGCTCAAAATCCAAAACTAAGCGTTAATAATTTCAATAGAAGACAAGTTCTCTAACCAAAGAGAAAACCGTCAACATGCACTAAACAAATTCATACTACTCACAGAGTTTATGTCAAAACAATACAGTTCATGTCAGAACAATAGTCATCGAAAGGTAAAATATATATAAAATTCTCTGTCATGTTGCTGAGAAAATGAGAGAAAATAAAAATCAGAGATCTTTCATCATCATTGATCACAACACCATCAAAAACAACCTAATACAAACATATGGCTTAGTCAGGTCATTTTTAAAAAGCATTTTTTCGGAAACCAAAACAGTCTAGCTATAGGATCAAAAAAACAAAAAAATCCCCAGTTTTCTTGGAAACCAAACGAGGCTAAATAAACAATTACATAAAAAGAGGTTAAATAAAAAATAAAATAAAATAAAAAAGGAAAAAGTACCTACAATCGAACATCGGGACACTGAAACCCACTTTTGGCTAAATAATGCTCCACCAGTTCATCTGGTATCTGAAAAAACAAACACAGAAAATCATAAAAATTCATTAAAAAAAATTTTTTTTAAAAAAAAGTTAGTTTTAGGCCGACAAAAAATCATACAGTCGGAGTGTAGTCCATAAGGGAAGCGAGAAAATCAGAGAGCGCAGAATCATCGTCGTGCCTAGCATCGTTGCCTCCTTGGTTTTGATTCATCCTCCCTCTCTTTCCCGGAATGCGTTTTCCTTCTCCTGCCTCAATACTATGAAATATTTGTTCCGCGTACCTTTATTTGCAATTTTTATTTTTTAGTATTCCTAAAAAAAATTTCTCGAATTATTTTTTAATACATTTAAACATGTAGACCCAAAAAGCATGTATACGCATTATTAATTTTATTTTTAATTTAAAATTATAAATTAATAACTTGAATATATTATTATTTTATCAATTTTTGGTGATCTCATAAATTAAGTCAAATGCTCCAAATAATCAATTCAATATGTACTTTGGTCTCTAGGGCAAAATTACATATACGTATTGTAATATTTTTAGTAAAGGAATGAATATGAAATAAAAAAAATACGAGTAAAACAGAGTTATTTGATTAAAGAGTCATTAAAAACTCAATTTTTGAAATTTAACCCGTCATCATTTTTTTGATCTCATTTGAACAAAAATACCCTCATTCTTTTCTTGTAAAAATAACCCCCTATTTTAAAACCTACATGTAAATATTTGAAATGGGAAAAAGCATTTATGTCAAAAATGAGTTATTTTTCAAGTAAAAACATGGGAATGGTTAGATTCACAAATTTGGGATCATTTCATCCTTTTTAACTGATTATTTCCAAAAAAAAAAAAAGATTTTTCGGTGCTTGTTTTTTATATTTCTCCTTCAAACATTTTTTTTTTTTTTTGAAAAATTGTGTTTTCAACCCATATAGGCTTAATAATTAAGGTAAAGTCCTCCGACCACCCATAATTGATTACAAGAATATGGGATAGTAATTGACAAAAATACTCATTTGACTTTTTTTTTTGGAAAATTGTGTTTTCAACCCATATAGGCTTAATAATTAAGGTAAAGTCCTCCAACCACCCATAATTGATTACAAGAATATGGGATAGTAATTGACAAAAATACCCATTTAACTTATTTTTATTTTTATTCTATCACTCTTCACATGCTACTATTCTTTCTTATTTAACCATTTTCTAGATTTTTCTTTATTTGTTTAAACTCTTTTATAAACAATTGAAAAATCAACATTGTTTTTTATTTTTAAATTATAAATAAACAAAAATTATATTAATGATTCAAAGACTATTTTGAAAAATAATTTTTAAAAAAATTTTAATTTAAATAAATAAAAATTATCTTTTACATTTATTTTTATCTTTTATATTTTAGAAGTAAATAATTTAATGATTAAAGCACTGTTTAAAATAAATATATTCACTATTTTAATTTCTTTTATACTAAAAAGTATTTTAAAGTTTTTTTATTATTATAAAATAAAAATTTTAATTTTTTTTAATCTTCTTCCTTCTTTATTTTAATAACTTTTTGAACATGACTTTTAGTAATAATTTATATAAAATGTTACAAATTTGTTTACTAAGGATTTTTTTTAATGATTTAAATTAATTGAAAATTTATTAAAATAAGAAAAAGAAAAAGAAAGAAAGAGGATGGATGAAGAGTTTTTATTTTAAGTACTCAATTAAAATGTTTTCATATGACCTAATTTTAGAAGTTGATTATATCAATACATAGTAGAGATTGAATTTTTCTTATATAAAAAGGTTGAAAGGTATATTTACTTATTTTAAATGAAAACAAGTAGTTAAAAATTATATAGATTATATTTTAGTTTGGTTTTAAAATATTTTTCAAGTTTTTATTTTTATTTTTTTATTTTCTCTATTGTCTCTTTTTGAAAATACGTTTAATTAAAAAATGAAAACTATTTTTAAAAATGAAAATTGAAAACCTTGTTAGTACTATTTTTTATATGAAAAAAAATCATTTATTCATTTATTGTGTCACTGTACAATTGTATTATACTAACTGTATAAGGGAAATGTACTAAGTGTACAAAGGTGTACAAGGTTACCCTTTGTGAAATATTACAATCGATTATGAGTCATTCTTTTATTTTTTATCACTCATGAATTGTACACATATATCATGCACTTTATTTAATTTTCACATTGAAATTTCAATATTTTCCCTAATAATGATATATAGGGAAAAAAAATTGACCTTAAGTCATCCACCATCTTCTCAACTAAACCATTGGAAATATGGTTAAACACTCTTATGTGGACACATAACTTAGAAGGGATATGAAATTTGTATCATTGTACAAAGGTATTACACTAACTGTACAAGGAAAATGTACTAATTGTACAAAGGTGTACAAGATTATCCTTTGTGAATGATTTCAAACCACTTTTTTATTTTCCTTGTCACCCAAGGATTGTACACCTATGTCATGCACTTTATTTAACTCTCACATGAAAATTCCAATATTTTCCCCAATAATGATTGAGAAAATAAAGGTTATGCTTAATTAAGAAAAACACCCAACAGGGGGAGGGGGTGAATTGGGTTTTTTAAAATCTTTTTAAACACAACAAGTTCAAGCACAATATAAACAAAAATAAAGAGATAGAGTTAGAAAATTCAAACTCGGGTTTTATAGTGGTTCGACACTTCCTTGCCTACGTCCACTCTCCTCAATCTCCTAACCGAGTGAGGGTTCCACTAGCTTGAAACTTCAACCAAGCTTCCAATCTTCTTACACTTGGATTCCGACTCCAATGGTCTCTTACACAATCTCTTCAAGATTCAAACCTCTTGAAGGCTTTAACACTTAGCTTTTACAAGAATGAATCTCTCAACCTAGCTTAAGAATAGCTCAAAATACAAGACAAAGCTAGGATGACATACAAGAGTGCACTAAAGGATATGCAAGTGATGATTTAATGCACTAAGAAAGAAATGAGAGTTTTTTGGTCAAGAACAAGTAGGTAAACAATTGATTGCAAGTGTTCTCTTATCAATAAATGAAGTGGAGCTCTCAATTTATAGGTTTCTAAGCTCAGGAGCTAAAAACAGCAAAAGGTAACCTCGACCGGTTGAGCTAAGGGTCGACCGGTTTACTAGCTTTTGGAGCATTTAATGCTTGACAGGTTACCATTGCCTCGACCGGACCTCGACCGAGAAGAGATGAACCTCGATCGGGAAGAAAAGACTACTGGGAGAGAGAGAAGATTTTGGGCATCCCTCGATCGGACCTCGATCGGATAAGGGTAACCGGTTGAGCCTTTTGGCCCCGAAAACCCATCTCTTTCAATTCCTTTCTTTTCTAACACTTAGGCAAGGTCTTTAGGTGAATTATTATGCCAATTTTAAAATATTTTGCCTAAGGTACATTTAATGAAATCGAAGTTTTAATGGATAAATCGAGTTTTCTAAGTTGCATGAAACGGTATGAAAATCCTAAGTGCACTCATGCATTCATCTTACATTCGTTTCCTATGATCACAAGTCTTCCAAAAGTCTCGATCTTGTATCCATTTGGTCATTTGATGAATTTTCGAGTTTATGCCTGAGATTCTTAACCATTAAACCAATTAATCACTTAACCATGGTTTGTTATCATCAAAACCCGATTAGGAGAACCTTTGGGCTAACAATGATCTTTGGGGAAAAAAAAATTGACCATAAGTCATTCACCATTTTGTCAACCAAACCATTGAAAATATGATTAATACACTTACATGGACATATAACTTAGGAGAGATATGAAATTTGTATATTGTGCAAGGGTATTACACTAACTGTACAAGGAAAATGTGTCAAGTGTACAAGGGCGTACAAGGCTCCTAATAGGTTTTGTACGATTTTTAAACAACTTGAGTTTGACATTACGACGATTATTGATAGTTTGTTTTTTTTACCAAACTATGTCATTAAGACATTCCTTACAAAAATTAACACAAAGGAAATAAAATTAAAATCAATCATGTTTGAATTGTTCATTATAAGTAAACTAAATGAAATATATATTTTTACTATTTTGCCTTTATAAACATAATTTCATTGTTATCAATAGAGATTAAAAAAAATCATATTTAAATGGAATTAAAAATAAAAAAATTATTTTTATAACATTTTTATTTTTTAAAATCATTAATTTAAATTATGAAATTAGTTTTAAAATTTAAAATATTTGTTGTAATTATAATTTTGAAGATTTCATGATTTTTATCTTATTACTTTGAAAAAATTGCTTTAATAAGAAAATATTTATTTTAATGGTTTTAAATATTTAAATCTTTATTCAAAAATATTTAGGATTAGTGTGGGAACAATTAGATAATTTTGGAATGGAGAAATTTTGAATATTTTGAAGACTTTAATTTGGCCAATTACCCTATTTACACTTTCAAATATATATATATATATATATATATATATATATATATGCATGTGAGTGTTTACATTATTTTTGAAATAATATGAGAAATAATAAACACCATGCGTCTATTTTGCAAGTTAGAAAAACAAATTAATAATATTTTATGAGATATTTAAAAAGTATTTATTATACGTTCTATAAATTTGAAAAAAATAATATTTGATGAGGTATTTAAAAGTTATTCATTTAAAAAATGCATTTAGCAATAATAATTTTTAACCATATTTCATATTCAATTTGATGAAAAATGATTCAACTTGGTTCCACTATTAAATATGTGAGAGAAGGGTAAAAGAGTCAAAGAGATAATGAGAAAAGTGAGGTGATTGGTTAGAATTTTACATTTAACAGTCAAGGGTATTTTAAGGATTTTTTAAAGACAATATCCTTCCTCTCAATTTCTACTCTTTCATTGGGTTTTGAGTTTAATTATGAGTGATAAGAGGACCTTACCTCAATTACCCAACCTAGCTGGGTTGAAAACATAATTCTCCCTTTTTTTTTTAGAAAAAAAAAAAAGTCCTACTAGTTTTTGTTAGGGTTATTTAATAAAAAGGGTCATTAAAAACCCAATTTTGAAAATCTAACCCTCCACTATTTTTTTTACCACATTTTGACAAAAATGTCCTCATTCTTTTATTATAAAAATAACTCTTTCTTTTAAAACCTACATGTAAATAGTTGAAATAGTTAAAGGTATTTATGTCAAAAATAGGTAATTCTTCAAACAAAAACATGGAAGAAGTTAAATGGATGATTTCATCCATTTTAACTAATTAATTCCTTTTTTATTGCTTTTAAGAAATCAAACATAACTCAAAATATTAAATAATTACAAAATCACTGTCACATCTATACATTGTTCACTTTAAGCATGTATTTTTTATTATTTTAATATGATTTTATACAAAATTTTGCAAACAAGAATGCAATACTAAATATTCAAAATAAATGTATAGAATAGGAAAAACATAGGCTTGAGTAAAAAAAAATCTCAATCTAACCTTAAGCTTCGAGTAAAAGTGATTTTTCCAGTCCAAGAGCAATTTCTTTGCAAAAAAAAAAAAAAAATGAAAAACAATGAAGAAGATGATAAATAATTATATAAAATTGTTCATACCATTTTTAAAATTTTTTGGGTTTATTACACTTTATTCCTCAACCTATATCGTGTTTTTTCACATTACCCCCTCACATTTAAAAGCGAACAATGCATCTTTCATATTTCATAAATACATGCATTGTACATTTGTTGTATCACGGTGTTAGTTGTAATGAACTGAAGGCGCATGTATTAAACACGTGACATGTTTAAGTGAGGGCAAAATCGTCATTTCATTTTAAAACCCCCAAAACCCTAACCCAACCCTCCTTCCTTTGATCATCTAGTGGAAATTTTCTAAATCCCCCAATTGCAGTTGAATCCCTAGAATGGCTATTGTGCATTCCGTTCATTACAACTAACATTGTCACACAACAAATGTACATTGCATGCATTCATAAAGTATGGAAGGTACATTGTTTTATTCTAAATGTGAAAGGGCAATGTGAAAAACACAGTATAGGGTAGGAGAGTAAAGTGAAATCAACCCTATTTTTTTTTAATATACATAGAAATGATTATAAAAACCTAATCCTAATAAAAACTAAACTCCTACTAAAATTAGGGTTTCAAAACCTAAGACAAACCAAACTCAAATATTAATAATTTTAATATATTAAGAAAACACAATCTTAGTTTAATTGGGATTCCAACATTGCATCCCTTTAACCAAACTCTTCAAATTTCATTATCTCCATCATCTTCTTCAACTTGAGCAATGTTTTCATCTTATTGGCTTTGTTAAAATGTCTGCAACTTGATTTTCATAAGAATAAAAGTAAGTGTTTTGATGTGATGTTCCAAAATTGTATTCTAAATAAAGAAGAATAAAGAATCATTCCTGAATCAAAGAAATTGGAAACAAATAATTTAATTGATAAAAAAATATAAAATGAATACAACTTTGCTCAAGGATTTTGGAGAGTGTCGACAGCTCCAAGAGCTTGCCAACTTGATAAAAAGTTGCATTTCTAAGCCCTTTCTCCTGATCCAAACTTAAAATAAATACAATTTTAACATTCACTCTCAACCGAATTTCTGTAGAAATTGATTCTACATAAGAGAGATGACAAAGAAGAAATGTCAAACAGTGGCTCAGTTGTTGTTTTGACAATGCTCAAGTTCATATTATTTAGGAATGTTTAGCTGAATAAAATTAGAATACCAAAGTCTTACATACATTTATAAACCAAACTATTAAATCATTAAATGTTGTTTTATTTTTTTCTTTTTTTTAGTACATATCACATTTATGATATTTATAAATAATCTCTTTTGTTTAGATTTTTTAATTTTAGAAAGCGTCTCACTACTTTTGCATTTGAAGAGATATACATTTAAATTTAATTTACTTTAATTTAAATGTATATGATTTGCAACTTATGCATGCAAAACTTCGATATATTATTATAAATTCACAATTCATAAGCAATGACTAGTCCAAGTGAAAGTAGAAGTGATGTAGAATAGAACAAGTCGATACCTGCCCAGAGGTTGCCAAATGGCGAGTGTACCGAAGGTCACCTCCCATCCCATAAAGAGGCATACGTCATAAGAGGGACAACGACTATAGTGGTAGTAGAGGTATCAAAATTGTGATATTGGCTCAATCAAGTGCAATTTGATTAACCGTAAAAAGAAAGAAGAATAAATGAAGAATAAAAACGGTTGAAACCTCAAATTAGTTCTCACAAATCAAGGGCATTTACTACTATGCATCTCTCGCTATAAAAGTATTGTATTCTAATGAAAGGGAATGGAAAAAGCACAAAATATATTTTTTTTTGTGGCCATACAATTCAAAGTAAAGGCATCATCTAATTTAAGTGTCATTTATCACATGCAAACTCACATTCAAGCCTAAAAAAGTATTTATCATCTAAAATGAGCAAAAATAAAAAATAAAAATACATAAATAAATGAATTTTAGCTAAATTATATGACACATGAGAACCACATAATGACATGGTCTAAGGGTCACAAAAGAAGGCTTGAGGCTTGAGAAAGGTAGACCCCAACTTTAGCTAAGGTAGTACCTAAGGTACAATCCTAAAAAACCAAAGGTGGACCACTTGAGGACACAAGAGAACCACATAATGGCATGGTCTAAGGGTCACAAAGGAAGGCCCGAGGCTTGGGAAAGGCAGACTTCAACTTTAGCTAAGTTAGTACCTAAAGTCCCTTAAGGTAGTACCTAAGGGCTATTACAGTAGTACCTAAGGGCTCTTGAGGTAGTACCTAAGGTATAGTCTCAAAAAACCAAAGGTGGACCACTTGAGGACACAAGAGAACCCCATAATGGCATGGTCTAAGGGTCACAAAGGAAGGTCCGAGGCTTGGGAAAGGTAGACCACAACTTTAGCTAAGATAGTACCTAAGGTTCCTTAAGGTAGTACCTAAGGTTCCTTAAGGTAGTACCTAAGGGCTCTTAAGGTAGTACCTAAAGGTTCTTAAGTTCGTACCTAAGGTACAATCCCAAAAAACCAAAGATGGACCACTTGAGCACACAAAAGAACCGCATAATGTCATAGTCTAAGGTCACAAAGGAAGGTCCGAGGCTTAGGAAAGGTAAACCTCAACTTTACCTAAGGTAGTACCTAAGGTCCCTTAAGGTAGTACCTAAGGGCTATTAAGGTAGTACCTAAGGTACAATCCCAAAAAACCAAAGGTGAGCCACTTGAGGACACAAGAGAACCCCATAATGGCATGGTCTAAGGGTCACAAAGGAAGGCCCGAGGCTTGGGAAAGGTAGACCACAACTTTAGTTAAAGTAATACCTAAGGTCCCTTAAGGTAGTACCTAAGGTCTATTAAGGTAATACCTAAGGGCTATTAAGGTAGTGCCTAAGGTACAGTCCCAAAAAACCAAAGGTGGACCACTTGAGGACACAAGAGAACCACATAATGGCATGGTCTTAGGGTCACAAAGGAATGCTTGAGGCTTAGGAAATGTAGACTTCAACTTTAGTTAAGGTAGTACCTAAGGTCCCTGAAGGTAGTACCTAAGGGCTATTAAGGTAGTACCTAAGGGCTCTTAAGGTAGTACCTAAGGTACAATCCCAAAAAACCAAAGGTGGACTGCTTGAGGACACAAGAGAACCACATAATGGCATGGTCTAAGGGTCACAAAGGAAGGCTCAAGGCTTGGGAAAGGTAGACCACAACTTTAGCTAAGGTACTACCTAAAGGCTATTAAGATAGTACCTAAAGGCTATTAAGGTAGTACCTAAGGTACATTCCCAAAAAACCAAAGGTGGACTACTTGAGCACACAAGAGAACCACATAATGGCATGGTCTAAGGGTCAGTCCGAGAGACTCACAACTACACCTCTTCAACCTGGCTAGTCACTAGTGTTCTTACCATGAAGTGCTCCGTTTGCTTGCTAAGACAGTGAAGATAGATTAGACGTTTTAGGGTTTCTTTTGCTAAAATGAGAGAAACAAGATTGGGTGTTTGGAAAATTTTATGTTCTCAGGTCGCACGAGGAGATGTAACCCAACATCATTAACTTTTACATTTTTGTGTGTTATTCAATTTCAGATATATCCTACTAACATTGAGACATTAAATGTTGCTGACATGGAGACTGTAAATGGGTACTCTAGGAAGATAAAAGGGACTAAGCACATAATGCAAAAGAATAATAATAGTTTTCCCATTCATGGTCAAATCCCATATTGCACAATCTTTGGCTTTGATTTCCATATTACCTTCAAATGGCCGGCTCCCAACACAACTTTCCCATTTTTTTTAAATTAAATTAATGACAACAAAGAGCATAATGGCTTGTGTTAGCATTATTAAATTGCTTACCAATATTATTGCTCCACCTTTTCACCACTCCACCGTATCTATTGTGATACCTTCTCATAAGTCTTTATTCAAAACCATTGTCCTTATGTATTCCGTACATAAGAACTAAATCCATTGCAATGACTACATAAGAACTAAATGCTACCCACAAAATGTCTCCTCAATAAAACTATACTTAAAAAAAAAATGAAATAAACAAAGGAGACATTGATTGAAACTATAGTTTCAAAGCAATATATATAAGGAGACTAGTTCAACAAGAAATCAAATAACAAAAGGCTCACGAACCTGAAAGCGACCTCTGGCAGGTATCGGCTTGTTCTATTCTACATCACTTCTACTTTCACTTGGACTAGTCATTGCTTATGAATTGTGAATTCATAATAATAGATCGAAGGTTTGCATGCATAAGTTACAAATCATATACATTTAAATTAAATTAAATTAAAATTAAAAGTAATATTTAAATAAAAGTAATTAAACAATTATATTAAAGTAAACAAATTGTAAATTTGAAAGTGTATATTATATAAACTATATACAAATGAATTAATTTTTAATTCAATATCAAATTAATAATTAAATTGAACTAATTAAACAACTACTTTTATAATAAACAAATTGTAAATTTGAAAATGTAAATAACAAAACATGTTTAATTAAATTAGATATTAAAACAATATTTAAATTAAGGTATTTAAAAAATTAAATTTAAAGTAAATAAATTATAAAATTAAATGAATATAAAACTAAAATTTAATTTCAATTAAATTATAAGTGTATTAGTGTAAATTACAATCAATATAAAATTGTCTTATATTAAAGTAAACTAGTATTTAAATTATATATATATATAATGAATGTATATTAAAATAAATATAAAATTAATATCAAAATTCAACTGATTAGAGTATTTAAATTAAACTACAATTATTAATAATTTAATAACATATTTTGAGCGGTTGAGATTTGATTGAATTAATTTTGAGCAAGAGTAGTTAGACATTATAAAACTTTTCTGACCCTTGGATAAGGAGCATGAGTATTTGATTGAATTAATATTAAAATTAATATTAATGAATGTATATTAAAATAAATATAAAATTAATATCAAAATTCAATTGATTAGAATATTTAAATTAAACTACAATTATTAATAATTTAATAACACATTTTGAGCGGTTGAGATTTGATTGAATTAATTTTGAGCAAGAATAGTTAGACATTATAAAACTTTTCTGACCCTTGGATAAGGAGCATGAGTAGTTGCCCGTTGGTAGCAATCGTTTTTTGAAAAAATAAATCATTTAAAAAATCATCAATATATTCACCATAAATTGTTTGAAAATCAGCTATACTTCACCCTCCACCGGATCTTTTATCCAGGGCTTGATCTTGTCCGGCTCGGGCTTTGAGCCAGAATACTTACAGAAACGGATAGGTTCCAAGTAAACTGACCCAAAAGGACCCAATTCTCTGCATTTCTGATTTCATTATATGGCTAACTTGAAATATACCCAATTCCACTGCCTCAAGGCAACAAAAAATAGTAGTTTTTCTCATATTCAAATATACCCAAGCTCAATCTCTATCTCAATTTTTTTTTTTTTCCCCGCCCTGTAGCTCAAGCCTCTACATCCATACATAAGTACAGGACCATTCCAAGGCTTTAATTAAAATGAAACCAAATAATCTACAATGACCTCTGGGATATCCTAAGGAGGATCAGAACATACTCGAACTTCCTCTCTCCCCAAATACCATCATTAATTTAGCTGTTTATTGGTTCATGCCTATGGCTATGAAACCGATATCACTAATAAGCATTCCAAAAGCAACTCACAATCACAATTGAACTCTTCAATTACTTCTTCCATTTCAGTCTGAATCAGAGTTTCGATCCACAGATGATCTCACTGTGTTGCGTCTGCTTTCAGGATAACCCCCGTCTTCATCTTCATCTTTTTTCTTCTCACTAACTATACCTGTAAAATAATGGTTTAGAGCCAGCACTACCCAGTAGATATAGCAAATTAGACTGGACAAAGGTTTTACCTTTCTTTATAAGTAGAGCCTCGAGTGTCCTAGTGGCGAAATCATCTTTTCCTCCCATATCTTGAAACCCAATCAACCTATCTACTGCAATCCCTTTTCTGAAAGAGATGGTTGTACATTTCCAAGTTACATATTTAATCCAAAAAAGAAATATAGTCTGATATGGCATGAAATTGTCAAGCATATATGCCAGTGCACTTTGGCATATCTTTCAGATTGATTTTCTGCTTGGGTTTTCTTTAAGCAGTCTATACAAGTGTGCATTATTTTGCCCCATTTGCAACAAGACAAGAAACTCTGGAATTTTACTACTGGAGGTAGAGGGTAGTAATGAGATTCCAATTTTTCTCTTCTTGGGAACCAAATGAAGTTCTACATCACTGACATGCTTCTCACAAAATTACAAAGAGCAGCATAAAATATAAAATGGAGCAGTGAAAAAGTACTAGAGAGAGCCTGACCTGAATAAGATGACACAAGGCAAAGTTTTGACTCCTAGTTTGGCGACAAAGAATGGTGCATTCTGCATTTCACTTTTAACAATGAGATCTTATTTTCCTCAGTTCCACTGTGCACAAGAACAAAAGAGTTAAGGAAAACTGACCTCTGCATCCAGCTTGATAATCTTGGTGTCCATATGCCTTGGTGCAAGGGATTTCAAATGCTTATCCATTATCCTAGAAATATCAATCAATAGGAACACAATATTAATTTGCAAATACATGCATCCATGTAAACAGAGGTTCAAGAGAACACCTCCAACAACAGCTTACAAATGCGAGCTCACTAATGTGAGAGAGGCTTATGCATCAATGTGAAAGTGTCAGGAAAACTGCTTCTAAACATGGGCTTATGAAGGCACATGCCAAAAGATAATATGTCCATGTACGTGTCATTTTTCACTCTAGCCTCTCCTCTACTGATGTTTGACATATATGCATCATCGATAGAGAGAAACTAACGCTCCTGTCACATAATTTTATCTTCTTCTACGGAAATTTACCCAAACAAAATCTTAACTCATTGCAATAAATTTAACCTCACCTATTGCAAACTAGATGAGAAACTAGATGAATTCTGGAAAAAGCATAACAAGATCTGGGGCAGTCATATCCAACCCCTCAAGACACTTCCTTTTAGACATGTGCATATAAGTGTGTGAGAGAGAGAGAGATAGAGTGGAAAAAGCACAATAAGAGCTGGGACATGGTCATATCCAACCCCTCAACACCCTTCCTTTTTGACATGTGTGAATAAAGAGTGCGAGTGAGTGCAAGTATGAAGAGAAACTTTACTTGCACCGGTAGAACTCCCGATGGTAGAAGTGGCAAATTACTTTTTCACTCCCAGTGACTTCACCCAAGAAGTCCGCCTCAGTTACCTCCCTGTATTCTCCATGCCCTTGCTTCTTTAAAGCCTGTCGCTTCTCAGCTTCTTTCTATCAAACAAATCATAGGGTAAATACTCCACCATTCTCAGAAAGATTACCACATATCTCAATATTTAAAGATATAGGTTCATTTCACAAAGATCGAATTCTGACCTTAAGAGCTGCAATCCTATCTGCATGCAATCTTTCCAGCTCTGGATCCTGATATCACCCATGCAAGTAAATTCATGTAAAAAAAAAAAAGTGCATTAAAAAGAAGACATGACATAGATGCATTATCCCACTTACATCCATTAACTCATCAAGATCAACCTCCTGATTGATTGAATTGGAAGCTTGTGCCTTCTGCTGAGATAGCACTTCCTGCAAGACCAGAATAAGATGTTGTCGCATTAATTTTCATGAATTATGAGGAAGGTTTTCTGCAAGCTATCAGACTTGCCACCTTCACCATTATTCCGTTATATTTACATAAACCTCTGAAACACTCAATCATGGAGTAAAAAAAGTTAGTATCATTGTTTTAATCCTCTTATTATGGATGACTAGCTTATGCATAAGAATGTCAGGTCTTCAGGTTCACCATAATACTCAGTTACCTTCCCTCCAGTGCAAGAGGTTTAAAATCAAAACATTAGTGGATAGAAAATATTGCATTACTTATGAGACTTGATGTTGAAAGGTGGTTCCAACAGGTAACACACTCCATTCTAAGCCCCTCTTAGGTACAATGTCACACCTTTCAGTTTCCAGGGGAAAAAAAAGGCACATAACATTCTTTGAGTTTCTTAACAACTAAGGGGAAGAAGCATTCAAGTCCTGTTCCTAAAGAAAGAGAAATTCTTCCTATCAAATCTGTGCACAGGCAATGTAAATCAACCTGTGGAATAACTATTGTGCATTGCCTGAGTTATTTTTGGTAACAAATAGCATGGAATGCTAAAATCAAGTTTTCATCATGTTGTACCAAGCAGCAAGCAGCAAGCAGCAAGCAGCAAGCAGCAAGCAATATTAAGATCAAGTCCACGTCATGCCTTTCAATGGATAGTCTCATATCATGCTTCTGAATGGTAGATACTAGCCAGTAGCAAACTAAGAGCCAGAGAAGAGACCGTTCTTAAATGAAAGAAAGAAGAAAATGAAAGAGGCACCTTTTGATAATCTCGAGCAGCTGCTGCCATTACATTTCCAAATGCTAAATTGGACAAGGTCGTTTTAACTGAATCAGGATCCATTTTCTCTGTGAAAAATTATAGCACAATAAAGATTAGAGCATACTCTAGTAGAGATGACCTTAGTTTAAAAAAACAAGAAAGAAAATCATATGCACCATTCTTTGACTAAATTCAAGGACAGACTAGTTCGTGATAAGGCCACATAGACTCATCTTCTAAAAGCTCATAGTTAATGAAACAACAATATAGTTTGTTTAGGAAACCAATTTCAAAACAACATGTATTGCTAATAACTTCTTATGCAGGAGAAATAATGATTTTTCATCAGACACCGAGGCTTCTACATTCCCCAGAAAAAGGGGTAAAAAAGAAACAACCAAAGTGCCGAGAACAAATGTATGTGTGCCAGTATTAGTTTGCCCAAACAATGAAGCAAAGGAAAAAACTGGATTGGCCAAGTACTTACAGGTTAATATGGAACAGAGTATTTCTTAATACCCACCCAAATCATTATATGTGCATGTCTTTTTCTGTTTAAACCATACCATAAGGGTTTTTCCTGAATTGACTGATTAATCAGTTGAAAAAAAAACCCAACATACTTACGGAAATACATAATCGATAAAGTAAATGGTTCTAAGTACAGTTATATCACTCTAATGAAAACCAAGATTTTCCACTTGAAACTGTCAACGAACAAAATTGAATACTCCTCATCACTTGCACACAGGTTACAATTCTGTAAATTGTTGATAACTTAAAAATACTTTCGCATGTACTGCAATTCTGTAAATTGTTGATAACTTAAAAATACTTTCGCATGTACTGCAATGTGAAAAAAGGCAACAGATGTAAAGCATTTAAGGAATGGAAACTAAGGGATTTTATATTCACAACTTACTCAAGGCAATATTGGGCAATTGCAGAGATGAATTAGTCTCTCTAAGAGTGAGGAGATGCAAAGTGAGCATTACCACTAAGCACTGACAGAAGGGTTAAATGCATTTTTGTGTGGAAGTGATACTTTCTGGACTCTATATGGTAGCAAACTATGGATAAATCTCCTACAATTAATAAGAAACTCAAATAGTAAGGAACTAAAACGAGGAAATCAACAAGCAATGGGAAATTCAATTGAAAACCCCAACAGAAGAAGAGAAACGTCATGGACTTTAATGTTGACTCATCTAATCAACAAAAGATAACTCCACAACAGGTCATGAACCAATGCTTAAGGTTCTAAAACAAAAAAAATTGAAGAAATACGAGCTTAGTCCAATGGATCAGCATTTTTCCACCTTCCAAAAATGGGTAATTTCCAGAATAAATAAATAAACTGTTTTTGAAGCCATAGGAAGGGAAGGATCCCGCTGCCGGAGAGGAAGCTAGGTGGCCATCGACTCCTATCCGGGTTACCGCGGCAGGGAAGGATCCTGCTGCTGGAGAGAGGAAGCGTGACCCCAACACACAACACAAACATACCCAATCTTCAAACAAAGCAAAAATAGACGGAGTGACATAGGAAAGGAGCGACATTTATTCACCTGTAACAAGACTATCGGAGAGATCGCCGCGGGCAAGCAAGAGTCGAATTCAGATCGCAAATGTAGAAGAAAACTCTGAAAAACCTTCCAATCGCTTTTAAAATGGTTATTTTTAAACAACTACCTAAAATAAAAATTTTAAAATTTTTTTAAAACTTTTTTTGTTTGTAATCACCTTTCATGATCACCCGTTAGGCCTTTTCCTGACAATAATAGGCAACATCATAATAATATTTATTAAAAAAATTATTATCAAATTATTTTATATCCATTTCTAATAATTTAATATTTGTTTTAAAAATAAATAAAAATATGTAATTTTTTAAAATATTATGTTTCATTATTGAAAGATTTTCAATGTTATTATTCATTTTTAATGAAAATAAAAAAGAAGAAGGTCAATGCATTTGAAAAGATGTGTAAGTTTGTAAAGTAAAAGAGGAGCATTCAAAAGATTTTGTGACACATGGTTTTGGGATTTCAAAATTGGGCATAAACACATCATTTTCTAAAAGTTTTTGTGTGAAAAGAATTCCAATTGGGGCAAACAAGAAGGAATTGTGGGTTCTAGGAGTCCATAATCATATTTCTAAGGACTCATAAAAAACATGACTTGAAGGGTAAAAAATGATCATCATATTAGTTATTAATATAAAAATCATTGTCTATTCAAATTTGTTTTTCCTTCAATAAAACATCTCTTAAATGGAAATTTTGACTTATTAATTAGAATATCAAAGTTAAAATTTTATTTAGATGTCAAAGATGTATTTTGGACAACGTTTATAACATGAACTTGTTGAGAGTTATTTAATGGTACATATTTTTAGGGTTATAATATGCAAATCGAAATAACATGAGATAGTTAATCTTCTTTAAAAACAAAAAGCAGGTTTTGAAAAGTATCTCCTCTTTCCCTTCTCTTCCCATCCTTTTTAGTCTTTTAGGTTAAGTGTGACTGTGGAAAGCAATGTATGCTCTAGCAGGAACCACTACCAAGGGCACTCATATTATGGCTTCTTGAGATACATCAGACTTGCTCATGCTTTAGTTTCGCTGCATCTTTCAAAGGGCAGATCTATTTTCTATTTAATTTATTCTTGAGATTTGATCATAGTATGGAGTCTAAAGATCAAATAAAAATGAATAAATAAAAAGATGAAGAAAGAAGCAAAGGAAGAAAAGATTTCCACTTTTATTGGGTAGGAGGGACTTGATCACAAATAGATAAAAACCTACTATTTTTACAATAAGATGGGATAATAGGTAGACAGCAGCTGCCTATAATAAAAACTTCATGGTTTAAAGGAGATACAAAACAATAGGCATGACTAACAAGAGTAAGTTTGAAAACCAAGCAAAATGTGTCCGGGGCTTGAATTTAAAAACATTGAAGAAATTGTTATACAGATCAACTTGATCGTCAGCTCATTCATCTTTTGAAGCAGGATCCATCCCACTTGAAGGGCTATCTGCAAAGTACTCTTGATGTTTCACATTCACGCCATACTGCACATTCAACGATAATATTATAAATCAGTTAATCATCCTCAGAGAGAACCAGGTATACACTAGACAATTGCAAATGGCCTTGCATTAGACAAGAAAAACGGTTGCAGCATATGTTTTCATTTTTCATTTGACAATTTTTTTCTCTAATTATTCACCCCAAATTCATGTCAATATTAACACTATGCATAGCGACACCCTGTCTGTCTCCCCAAAATGCAAGAACAGGAGTCAGAAAGGCATAGCCTACAATCTGTTTGAAATTTTAATGGCCACTTTTTTAAACATCATTTATTTTCTCTGAAGAGCCAGTTTAAAAGACAACAAGAACACAAGAATTAAAAGAAAAAAAAATGAGAGGAAAAAATGCTGCAAAGCACTGCACAATCCAGATACAACACAATGGTGTTAGAAATAGCCTTCCCAAGTGCTGAGAAGTGATGACACATCTTTAGGTAAAGATCATGCATCCTCATTACATGGGACAGTGACAACGGATGTCTCCTCAAGAGGTAAATCAGTCATCACCACATCAAAAGCCTCTTCAAGATCCTCCAGAACAGAATATTTTCTGTGTTGCTAGCATCTCTTAAGTCCATCAGATACTGACTTTGAGAGACTGAAACAACATTCCTCCTTGATTACTTAATTTACATCCTAGAGTCCCTGATAGATCCAGATATCTAAAGGAACATCCATCAAAATTCAACCTAAGCCAACTACTGAGTGAACGGATAAGAAGAGAGAGGGTGAAGGCTTTCAAGCATGAAGAACCAACAAACAACTTTTGTAGGGAATAGGCTACAAGATCACATAGAAAACCAATGAAGGCACACATGCAAACTCCTTTGTTGTGAAGGCCCAAAGGAGCAACAAGATATACCATCCCACAAGATCTCCAAAGAGGACCTCTCCTCATGGATGGTTACATCTGGCCCAAACCAACTCATCCAGAACATAGATTTGCCCCGCCAAACACAAAAGGAAGTGAAGTCAGAACTCCCAGGCAAAGTTTTGTTTTAGACACCTAGCATGGAGACATGTTTTTCAAACTTATGGCAGGTGTACGCATAGGGAATTTTTGTCTTTTAGCAAGGATTTTTGTTTATGTTTTCATTATCAAATCTATCAGGATTTATTTTTTAGTATTATCATGTTTTAATCTAGCCAGGTTGTATGAATTTATTTCAAAGTTTTAATCAATGTGCAATGGATTACCTACATAAACACCACCTCAGTGAATAATAAAAGATTTGAAGATTCATTATCCTCATTGTTTGCTGCCTATTTTTCTTCCTCCTTTCTACTTCTTTTCCCCTATTTTCTTCTCTCTGTTCTTTAAACTCTATTCTGTTTTTTATAGTACTACCTATCTTGCATCAATCGGGCATCAAAGTATTTTTTGATAGCTAAATTTTGTCCCCATTGGAACTTGAACCTGGAACCTCCCACAAACCTCCCCATCCTTCACCACTTGAGCCAATCAAGCATCAAAGAATTTCAGTCCAAACCAAATTCAAATGCCAATTTTTGTTTCAAATATCTTTTCAAGTATTCACTAAGCTCCATTTTTTTTTTCTTTTTCACTAATTAATCGAACTTTCAAACCCATTGCACCACTTACCAAATATTTATCTTCTGGTTCAAATTAGTTTTAAGTAGGAGAAGCCTAATTGCAGAAGAAGTTAAGAAGAAGACTGGACTCATCTTAGACATATTTAACGACACATAGCAGGCTTCAAATTTGCCTTTGGATCAGGTACAGAGACCTTTCATTAATCTCTCTATTTGGTATTCTGTATCTTCTAGAAATTTAAGAAATCATAGTTTCCAAAAACTTATGACATACCCAATACAATACAATGATAAGATATTTTTTTTTTTATGGAAATCACAATTTGTATCTTATTTTAGGTGTATCTTACTATACATATACAATACACAATACCTAATACAACGATCCACACACCTTCAATTATTTTTGATAAATTTTAAGAAAAATCAAATTGTTAAAAGAATCATTATATTAATTATTTAAAATGTACAAAAGGTTAGAAATTGATAATAAAAGGAAGAACAAGGTAAGATAATTCTATATGAAACGTTAAATTCTTGTTGTCAACTAATATTAGAGAATTTTCATTTAAATGGTTTAATGGTTGACGTTGAAAAGGATGACGGTTATGGTTGGTGACTAAGAACTTTTACACAATATATTACATTTTCTTTTTTCTTTAAGTTTTCTGTTAGAAAGGACTAATGACGAACATGAAAAGTTAGAATGTAGGAGATTACCCATAAAGATAAATAGATCAACACATATAAGGACCTATACCTAGAAAGAATTTGGAATTAAAAATCAACTCTAAAAATTTTAAAATTTTATTTTTGCGCATTTTGTGAACCTAGACATTAAATTCTTACTTTGTCAAATTGAACTCTTCAAAACTCTAGTATCCAATGTTTTTATATGGTATAGTATAGTTTAAACCTTTTAGTAGGCAACAGGGATTTATCTTTTAGTTAAATATTTTTTGTTTCACTATCAAATTTATCAGGATTTATGTTGGTATTATCACGTTTTAAGTTTACCAAGTAGTAAAGATTCATGTTAAAACTTCAGTTGATTTGTTTCATCCACATGTTCTCTAAACTGTCCATATAAAAGCCACCTCGGTGAAAGATAAATGAGATTTGAAGAGTCATTAAACCTACTTTTCCTTCTACATTCTAATTTTCTCCTTATTTTTCCTTTGTTCTCTAACCCAATTCTAAGTCTTCAGTTTTCTCTTCCCCTTTTCTTCCTATCTTAAATCAATTAGTAATTAAATACAAACCAAAATCAAAGTTAGGACTAATTAAATCTTTATAAAAGTACTAACCAAGATATGGAGAAGGAATTAGAAATGTCAACTGTTAGGTCTCTATGTTAAGGTATAAAAATTGCATTCAACTGCCCCCTCAGATTCATATGGCTCCTAACTCCACTTAAAGAAGGTCAGATAAACTATACCTAATACCTTTTAAAGGAAAAAAGGTCCAGTGGCTCCTCTTTAATATTTCCAAATGTCTACATAATATGCTCCCCTCTAATTAGCTTTCTTTTCAGTCTCTAGAACCTGATCAAGATTTTTCTTTCTGTTCTTCTTTATGTTTCCCTGATAGGCAACATTTTTTGTTTGCCCCTAACCTCCCACATCTGTACTCCAACCAAACAAAATTCACAAGTCATATTGAAATGAAATATGGGACTTCTTGAATCAAAGCAGCCAATGTCCCATAAAAATCTCTACCAAGATATAATAAAATAAAATTAAAAAATAAAACAGAAAAGATAATGATAGCATACAGAATTTTGCCTCTCCAAGCCAAGAATGATTTATTAAGACTTAGCCACTTAGGGTGCTTACCTCACGCAGAGCCTTGGAGAGGTCCTCCATTGTCAAGATTAGGCGCTTATCCTGATACCTCAACAAAATTAGAACATCCAAGAAGGAAATGGAAAAAACAAGCATTTAACTCGCGCACCTTTTGCTGTTTATCCCTTTTGTCCTTGACTACTGCTGACTGCCTTGCTTTGCATTGCCTACATTAGAATACACAAACAGTATAACATCTTCCAGCACCATTTATCTTAAATGGAGCTTAATAGAACTGCCCAGCATAAACAGAGTACTCTAAGATGATAGCCTACAAGAATTCAACCTGCAAATATTAAATCAAGGTCCTTTGAATCTTATTAATGAAGTAATGTCCTAAACAAACAAAGACATTTAAAAGCTCATCCTACTTGCAATCTGTACCTTTTGTCCTATGGCAATAGCCTCCAACCACTGGTTTGACTAACTCAAAAGTGGTCTGGGTTTGCATTATGGATCCAGAAAGTAGGGCCAGAACGGGATTTGACCTTTTTCCTTTTATCCCCCTGATAAGGGGGGTGAACTAAAAAGCAACAAAGAGTGCAAATCCTAATACAGAATTGATTTGTTCATGTTGTACCTGCAGCCCATTGATGCCACATTTTCCTTGGCCCAAATTGCAGTTATAGGTCTTTGGCATAAAAGCATAAATTCTAACTGGCATCCATGCAGAAACCTCCAACTCATAGAAAAACTTTGATCTTAATATTTAATAGAATTATGAAAAAGGGAACAAATAAGTAATATGACTCAAACCCATACCTTTGAGTTTGTTCCTTCAGTTTCTTAGGAGGCTGATTTATATGTGTGTGTACAGAAGATACACTTAGAGGATGTTGCAATAGCCATTATGCCATATCCAAATTATGGGGTAGAAAATTAGAAATAGGTAAAATTTCTGTCCTATGAGGTTATTAAGCAACCTAAGAGATGGTAGGTTTCTCATCTTCTGAATGTTGATGAAAACATTTTGTGTGGGCAGGAGGAATCTTCATTGTGTTATTTTTTCAAGGTGGTCCAAAGTACAAAGGTTAATTTGGAGAAAAGTAATATCTCCGTAAGGATGGGGGAATAACCTTTGGAGAAAGGTAATTCTCGGTAAGGATGGGGGAGGATGTGGAGGAATTGACTTCATAACTTAATTGTAAGGTGGGTTCTTTGGCTTTTGCCAACAAGTGTGTATTCCTTTAGGTGCTTCTTACAAAGTAAAATCAGTGTGGGATCCCATTATTGAGAGTTGAAACATCAGTTGCTAAGCTGGAAGAGATAGTATTCATCAAAAGGGAGCAAAGTTAGTCCAGTTCAAAGCACACAACCAAGTATGCTTATATGTTTGTAGAGAGGCAAAATTTGCTTGTTTACTAATAATCACGTGTCAATGGAAGACCAATCCTAAATTGGTACATGTCCTAAGTGGTCAAGTTAAAGTTCATTTTGACGATTAAATAAGTTAGATGTCACTTGGATGCACTTTTTATTTTCTATTTTCAAAAACAAAAAATGATTTTTTTTTTTTTTTTTAAATTTTATAACCGAGGAACCTTTCATGGCCAAGCCCTTAGGACTCTCCATGGTTTTATAGAGGAATTACTATCCTTTTTTGTTTTTCAAAAACAAAAAATAATAGTAATTCCTATATAAAAAGCAAAACCTTAAAAAGATAGCATCTTTTAAAAAGTGTTTAATTTACTACCTCAAATTTTAAAAGTAATTTTTAAGAATATAATGTAAGTTCATATTTTTTATATGAGAGTTACTATATTTTATATAGAAGTTACTGCCTTTTTTTAAAAAAAAAAAAAAAGATAGGAAGTATATCCAAAAGAGTACTTAATTATCATTTTTAATTAAAAAATGAGTCATACACAAAATAAGAACGATCTCCAAGTCAAATGTAAAATGTAAAATTAATTAATTATTTATTTTTTATAATTAAATACATAAGCTAATTATCATTTTTTTTTAATTCAAATAGAAACGACCAGCCACTCAAATATAAATAAGTAGAGTTTAATATTCCAAAAAATTAAGAGATAATTACCAAAAAGGGTTTGTTTACCCCTATAAATAGGAGGGTCTCCTTAGCTTTCACAAAAAACACATCGACAAAGATGAGGAGACCTCTACACTTGAGAAAAGTGGGAGAAAGCTTACCTAAGGATTCAAGGAGTTCTTCAAAACAATCAAGCTCAAAGATTGAAAATCAAGTTTGAAGATTCGAGATTAAGCTCGAAGGCTCAAAGATTTGAAAATCTAATTCAAAAATTCAAGATCAAGTCCAAAGATTTCAAGATCAAGTTTGAACATTCAAAGATCAAATTCAAATATTTGAATATCAAGTTTGAAGGTTCAAATATCAAAATTCAAAATTTGAAGATCAAAGTTCAAGATATCTTCAATCCAAGATCAACTATTCATTATTCAAGCCAAGATCCAAGCATAAACCTAAGTCAAATCAAGGCCTAAGACCAACCCCAAGCAAAGCTAAAATCCAAGCATAGGCCTAAACCAAGCCAAAATCCAAGACATACTCCAAGCCAAGCCAAGATCCAAGCACAAGTCTAAGCTAAGCCAAAATCCAAGGACAAGCATAAGCCAAACCAAGATTCAAGTACAAACCTAAGTCAAGCCAATATCCAAGCATAAGCCCAAGTCAAGCCAAGATCCAAGTCAAGTCCAAGCCTAAACATAAAGTCAAGTCAAAACCGAGGTCCAAGCATAAGCCTGATCTAAGACAAAGTCCAAACACAAGCTTGAGCCAAAACAAAAGTCTAGAGTCAAAACAAGGTCAAGACCTAAATCAAGACCCTTTTCAAAAGAAACAAAGGATAATATAGGGACTACATTCAAAATCCTACAAATTCATAAATAAAAATTTTGCTTTGCCAAAATTTTCCTTTTTAAATATAATATTTGTACACCTCATGAGAATTCATGCCAGAAATTTATATGTACAAATTTCCTTAAAAAAAGAAAATTTTGGCAAAACAAATGTTTTCTTCATGAATTTGTAGGATTATGAGTACATTCCCTACACTATCCTCTATTCTTCTAAGAAGGAACCTGACTTGGACTTTAACCTTGGCTGAGGCCTTAATGTGTCTTAAGTTTGGACTTAGACCTAGTCTTAGCTTAGGCTTGTGCATGGACTTTAGCTTAGCTTTGGACCAATGTTTAAACTTTAGTTAGGCTTGAGCCTAGACTTGAACCCTAGCTTGGCTTGGGACTGGGCTTATACCTTGCCTTAGCTTGGGCCTAAGCTTTATACCTTGACTTGGCTTAGGCCTGTACTTAGACCTTGGCTTGGCTTAGGCTTGGTCTTGAATATTGATTTAGCTTGGGCTTGGGCTTGTGCTTGGACTTGTGCTTAATTTAGACTTGTGTTTGTACCTTAGCTTAGCCTAGCCTTGGCTTGGACCTTAGGTTGGTTTGAGCATATACTTGACTTTAGCTTGGCTTAGGCCTATGCCTGAATCTTGATTTGAATAATGCTAGTTAAGGACAAGACGCTTAATCTCAGATGGAAGATACCTTGAATTTTAATCTTCAAATATTGAAACTTAATCTTTAAACCTTCAAATTTAATCTTGAATCTTTAAGTTTGATCTTTGAATCTTTGAATCTTTGAATTTGATCTTCAAAACTTCGAACTTAATCTTCAAATCTTCGAATCGTTAAGCTTAGCCTTTGAAGGCTTTAAAGAACTCCTTGAATCATTGAGGTGAGTTTTCTCCAACTCTTCTCAAGGGTGGAAGTCTCCTCTTCTATATCGATGTGTTTTTTTCTAAAGCTAAGGAGGCCTCCCTATTTATAGTGGTTAAGAGAGCTTCTCCTGAATTATCTTTAAAGTTTTTTTGTTGGAATATTAAAATATATTTATCTTACATTTAACTAGGAGATCATTCCTATTTTGTGTGTAACTCATTTTTAAATTAAAATTGACAATTAACTTATTTATTTAATTATTAAAATTAATTTTAATTTGACTGCTTAGGACATGTGTCAATTTATGAGTAGCCTTCCATTGACATGTGGTAATTAATAAATGGACAAATTTTGCCTCCCTATAGTTGCATCCCAACTTTCATCATTCTAGGTTTAATTAGGAAAAGAATTAAAATGAGAGAGAATGAAGGCCCATGAGGTGGAATAAAGGATGAGCATGGTGTACTTAATAAGCTGGAAACCACTCATGGAGGTCTAAGTAGTAAAAGTCTTAAGGCAACAAATAGGACACTTATGGGTGAATACTTTGAGATTAGCAGTTGGAAGATGTGTATGAAACACTCACATATCCTTCTAAATTATATATGTATCTAGAGGATAAATTTGCATAACCAGAAAAAGGGATAGTTGTGGGAGATGATTGATGTGTGCAAAATTACAGGAAAGGAGATAAGGTTGGTGCTCTAAGGCGGTAAGAGGCTTCTTTTGGGGGGTTATGAAAAGAGATAAAAAGGGAGGGTAAAGTTCCTATTCATTGCACTTTCAAGTTGAGAAAAAGAATACTTCTTTTAGCATGATGTTGACATGAGGAGGGATCTCTTAAGGAGATATTTTCAAACTTTGTGCTAGTAATATGGATGACATACTTACCTGCCAGGGTAGCCCAATTGGTCAGGGTGAACACTGCGAAGTGTGGTCCCAGTAATTGGCACATGGTCCTGAATTCGAATCCTACCACTGATGATACCCTGAATTTACCCAATGTTGGTTGTTGCGGGGTGGTTAGCACCCCGAGGTTTGGGTCTTCATGGAGAGTCCTAAGGGCTTGGCCATGGAAGGTTCCTCAGTTATCAAAAAAAAAAATATGGATGACATACTAGTTGGTGTTAGGGCTCCCACAACATATTAAGCATTCAAATCCAAGATTTGTTGAGGAATTTGTCAAAATTGGGAGCTAGGTGATGTCACAACTTTGTTGAATCACATTCATGAGATGAATATATGTGTGGATGAGGATGATGTCTTGCAATGAATGCTAACTTTGGATAAGAAAATCTTGGTTGAATATTATCATAAGATGGTGGAGAGAAGGGAAGATTTTCCAGCCTAAAGCCTCATTTAGGATAGTTTTTATTTTGCTTTAGCCAACAAGTGAAAGCCAAAGTCCAAGTCATAATGTCAATGAACAATCTTGGTATTATGAAAGTTGTATTAAACATTAAACAGCTTCTCATATAAGTTCTTTTTAAAGTCAAAAGCTGTTATATTTAAAATCACCTGCACACAAATAGAAGATGTAATTAGACTTTAAAAAGAGCTTTTAGCTTCCAAAAGGTGATCCAAAAAGGGCGTCCTAGACACATAATGGAGGCAGTTTGGTGGGGGTGGCAGTTGGGGCTAAAATTTTAACCATCAACCAATTAGAAGACATAACTCAAAATAAGGGTTGCATGTGTAAGAAAGCATGGACCATATGCTGCTCTACTACCTAGTGATTGATAACTTATGGTTTATGTTCTTTCTAATTGATGTTGCAGGAATGCTCCAACCTCTCTCTGTATTCAGAATTCTTAGGGACATCCAAAAAGCATTGTACCAATTTATGGGAGAAGAATAGCAATTTGTATGGGAGCGTCAATGTATGTTGCTAGGGTGCCAAGGTGGTTCATTTCTTGGTTCACAAAGGGTCATGTGACCATTGGAATCCTGAATAGCTTCAAATTTTTTTGTTTCATCTTACTTTCCTTTTTCCTATAAGAAGGCCTTCCATATTCTACATGTGCACCACAGTTGCAACCCTTACAACCATTTGTTTCAAACCTAAAACATACATTGTGAGTTACATAACTGTTAATATTCTATTTTGCAAAATCCACCTGGACAATTCATGGTGTACTGAGTGCCTAATATACGTCACATGAGCTCCATCATGATAGGACCAATTACAAGATGCCACATGTCTTGGTACATACTACACATGCTCAAGACAACTCTCCACTAACATGACATGTAGTGCATCTCACCCTTGATCTCCAAGGCATTGACACATCCATGTTCTCCCTACATAGCTCCTATATCATAGAGCTACATCATCTGGACATAGAGTCCTATCTCCAAACATATTCCTGGGTTACCCATGGAACATGAATGCCCACTTATGGCAGATGCTTAGGAGTCTATCCTACTCTACCTCTCGGTGAAGGTGATACTAAGTGCAACTGAGAGGGTTAATGATTTCACTCCTTTCAGGAGGAAGATGTTTCCTCTGTAATACTTCTGGTAATAATCTCCTATATCCCCCTTGAATGTTTCACCCTTGACATGACACCTAGATGTTAATACATCTGCCCAAGTCAAGAGCAAAGCAAGGGGTATTCGAAACGGATTTAATGCATATAATAGTGGAATTGGCCTTCCCACTGTCAAGAATTCTAAGACTGATTTGAGGGTCATGGTTTAGTGATTAGAGTTACAGGTTAGCCAATGTGGGACTAACATGCATTGAACAAGTCCTAACCATAATTTGGAGGGAGAGGGGACCAATGTGTCTTTAGGACACATGTCATCTCCAAATGCTTTCACATCATTATTGATCCTTAATATGGAAGTTACAATTTTGGAGCAGTATAAAAAGGCTTCATTTCACGTCCAACAAAAGAAGTTACCATTTTCCTGGTCTCTTAAGTTCTCTTCTTGATTTCACTACCATTCTCTTCAATTTCCTCCCGCCTCTCACTCTGCTCCACCCATCCTCTCAAACTGTTGGCACCTCACCATCCCATTTAGTTGGCCTCCTATAGATAAGAACCCTACATAAAGAATGACTATGCATCCATCACCATTCCCTCACACATAACCCCCAATCCTCTTTTAGAAAACATTAATACTTCTAGGCATCCATGCACACAGCTCCAGATCATAGAAAAGCCTTGAATTTTTCATTATATACAAGCATAACTAGAATTTAGAAACATACTGAAGTGCATCACTAGCAACCTCTGTGACAAACTTCTGAGTGGCAACAGCTACTAGTCTAATTCTGCAAAACAAAGGAGAAAGTCAATCCAATGCACCATGATACATATCCAGGATGTCTAATTCTGATTTTAAAGAAATCATCATCCTCCAAAGCAGGTTATAACTCCTTAATTTCCTTTTCTTATTGAATAAATATCTTTCCGTTTACATTACACAAAAAAAAAAAAAAAAAAAAAGGAATCCAAATTGCACTCTGTTTTTAATTCAAAGAATATGGTAGCACCTAAGGTTTTCCGTTGAAAGGAAAGTGATAACACAACCAACAAAGGCACAACCAAAACTTTTGATCATTAATTTATAAAAGATTTCGAATAAGAGTTTAAAAGATAAAAAAAATTTATTGGTTACAGAAATTTGAGCAGCCTATGACTTAATCCATAAACTTCTAGGAAAGTTTCAAGTGTATGAAGACAGGATTCATATGAACCAAAAGAGAGGGACATTAGGAAAAGAAAAGGAAAGAAATAGCAAGTCCTGACTGAGCAAATCAATTTTACATGCATATGTCTAGAATTTTTCCCAAGGTAAATCACATTAAGTGGAAAAGTAGGTGACAGCACAGCTCCCTGCTTCCTGGATCTCATGAACATTTTTATGTCCATACGGTTTATGCCACACGTACAGCATCAAGTAAAAGTGATTATGTATGCAAGTGTTGGCTACAGCATTATCTGAACTCTCTCAATAACCATTACAACTTCCAGGGTAACTGAGATATCACTAAAACTTGTATCAAGTAAAATAAGACCAATCTCATTTTCTGTTTCCTGGAAAAACGGTCCACAAATGTGAATTCATGGAAGTAAATTCAAAATAAAGGAGCATTACATAAAAGTATCATGTTCATTATGTTGAATTGTGATGTGAAATTTCCAAACATAAAAGTTTACAAGAGCGATAAATATAGGGTATACGTATAGGTTCTTAGATGGTGATTTAAAAATCCAAGCATCTTTGCATTTTATAGGTTGTAAAAGAACGCCTTAAAATGGGTGGATTAGCAACTGCTTTGACCAAGTTTTCAAGTTGGTTGAGCATCTGGAGATTATATAGACATTCATATAAGGAGTATACAAGGAGTATAAGAAACCATCCCAGCATATACCCGTCTTGAAAATCTCTTTTCCCTCCCCAAAAAGATAGCTCTTTCTTTAAACAAATTCTTTACATGAAAAAATTGATTAGTACCCCATTGTTCTTTTTGTGCTCTAACAAGTTTGGTATTAGAAGTGGCCTAATAATATAGGATGCACATCAAAACCTTGAGGCTATGGCTGTCTTCCAAAGGAATGTGCTGATATAACCATTGAGATACAGTCAAAGGTTTAGAAAGAGAGTAAAAGAGACCAACATTGAGATAGGATCTTTTATAGATTGGTTTAAGTGTTTTAATGGAGAATTGCTTGAAGAGCAAAATCATAGAAGCAGCAACTGAGAAAGAGGATGAAAGAAAGAGGAAAAGAAAGAAACTACTTAGGCAGCAACCCAGGATGTCAAAGACAATATTCTTATATAAATAAAGACTAGTCCATTTTAAATTCTCTGTTCGTTTAGTACAATGGAACTTATTTCTAGACTTCAAAAACTTCCCAAACAAGTAAAGGACTTTAAAACAAAGCTAATCAATATACTAATCAAATAGGATTCAAACTTCTTAAATATAAAATGCTTCATAAACACTTAAGCAGATAGTTTATAATGCATGAAAAGACTCTCAGCAAACCTCAAATTAGAAACTTGGTAAATAAAAGCAAAAACTTCGTTGATCCATTGTTATTGTAATGTGAGGAGTAAAATGTAGATATGATGAAGAATACCTGCTATACAATTACAGTACTTGCCAGAATAACTACTTGCTAAACACTTACTAATTAAACTATTTATATCTACGTAGGATATAGAATTTCCAGGACAGAATAACCTAAATAAACGATTTTCCCACCTTCTTGACATGCTCCTACCTCTTTAAGCTTTCCCTCAATAATCAGAAAATTCTCTCCATGGCAACAAGTTCTAAAAGGTCACCCTTCAACTATTCTCAAAATCTATTTATTTTTTTACCAGGAAAAATAATTACACTCCACATATTTCCTCCACTTCTTATTAGACTTTAGACCCAAACCTTCTTATTCCAAAACATCTTTCCAAAAATCTAGCTTCACCCATACCGGCATACCCTTACTCTAGGATCGTGAATGAAAGAGAAAAAGTGGTCTAGAGCCCAACAAAGTTTGAGTTGTATCGCCATAACAATTCAATACCATCTTAAGTTTCCATACAGAAACTCAAAAATTCTTTTGTTTGTACCTTGTGGAGTTGGGCTAGGGTGTATATTGGAGAGGAGTCCTCTTCACTCTTAGGTTTTTTGGAGTGGCTAGCGGCCACTTAAGGGAGGGTAAGGGTGCTTGTTTTTTGTGCTCTCGATTTAGGCTGATTTGTATACTTCCTGTATGCTTGGTGGCCTTTGCCCTTTAATATATTTGTGTTTATCTATCAAAAAAAAAAATACCATCTTAAGTTTCCATGTATGACAATCTTGCTTGCCAAGTTACATGGCCATGCTCAAGCTAATTTTACCGAACACTGATACTGACTTAAATTTATATCTTTCTTACATTCAACTATACAACTATATTCCACAAACTCACACCCTTCCTCCATCAGGCTCAAAATCCAAAACAAAGCTTTAATAACTTCAATAGAAGACAAGTTCTCCAAAAAAAAAAAAAAAAAGCCGTCAACATGCACTAAACCCTAAAACTAAACGAAATCATACTACTCACACAGTTTCCATGTACATATACTCCCATGTCAAAACAATAGCCATCGAAAGGTAAAATATATACAAAATTCACTGGCATGTTGCTGAGAAAATGAGAGAAAATAAAAATCAGAGATCTTTCATCATCATTGATCGCAACACCATAAAAAACAACCTAATGCAAACATATGGCTTAGTCAGGTCATTTTTAAAAAGCATTTTTGGAAACCAAAACAGCCTAACTATAGAATCAAAAAAAAAAAAAAAATTCTCAGTTTTCTAGGAAACCAAACAGGGCTAAATAAACGAATACATAAAAAGAAGTTAAATAAAAATTAAAAAGGAAAAAGTACCTACAATCGAACATCGGGACACTGAAACCCACTTTTGGCTAAATAATGCTCCACCAGTTCGTCTGGAATCTGAAAGAACAAACACAGAAAATTATAAAAATTCAAAAAAAAAAAAAAAAAAAGAAAAAAAAGAAGAAGTTAGTTTTAGGCCAACAGAAAAATCATACAGTGGGAGTGTAGTCTACAAGGGAAGCGAGAAAATCAGAGAGCGCAGAATCATCGTCGTGCCTTGCATCGTTGCCTCCCTGGTTTTGATTCATCCTCCCTCTCTTTTTCCCTCACTTTCCAGGAATGCGTTCTCCTTCTACCTCTATATTATGAATATCTGCTTCAGTTTCTGGGCTTTGCTGTCCTCTTGTTTCCTTTCTTTTTTATTTTAATTTTTTTTCTTGAATTATTTTTTTCCTTACATTTAAACATCTACTAGAAAGCAAAAGGGGAAAGTTGTGTTTTCATGGGCCAATATGGTAATAATATTGTTTTTGGAACCCAGGTTTGTGAAATGGGAAAAACATTTGTTAATGTGGAAACTTATATCAGTTTCATGCACTCTGAGTCGGTTGTTTTTTTTCTACCAAAATTGCCCCTCCAGGTATCCAGGTCAGCAGCCCATCTTAGCACGTGAAGGTAGTACTTGAGGTGCGTTAAGGTAGTACCTGAGGTACATTAAGGTAGTACCTGAAGACCATTAAGGTAGTACCTTATGTGCATTAAGGTAGTACTTGAAATTTCTTATAATTACATAAGGTACCGTTGGAGTAACCTATGAGAACATAACAATGTCATGCTGCAATAGGTAATGAAATTAACTAATAAAAATCTGAAGCCACAAAATGGCTACATTTCTCGCAGGTGCATTAAGGTAGTACCTGAGGTACATTAAGATAGTACCTGAAGACCATTAAGGTAGTACCTTATGTGCATTAAGGTAGTACCTGAAATTTCTTATGATTACATAAGGTACCGTTGGAGTAACCTATGAGAACATAACAATGTCATGCTGCAATAGGTAATGAAATTAACTAATAAAAATCTGAAGCCACAAAATGGTTACATTTCTCGCAGGTGCGTTAAGGTAGTACCTGAGGTACATTAAGGTAGTACCTGAGGTACATTAAGGTAGTACCTGAAGACCATTAAGGTAGTACCTTATGTGCATTAAGGTAGTACATGAAATTTGTTATGATTACATACGCCACCGATGGAGTAACCTATGAGAACATAACAATGTCATGCTGCAATGTGTAATGAAATGAACTAATTGTGTCTTAAGTCACACAACAACAACATTTCTCAAATATGCACTAAGATAGTACCTGATGTACATTAATGTAGTACCTCAAGCCCATTAAGGTAGTACATGTTTTGCATTAAGGTAGTACCTGATGCGATGAAACAATTCTGTCTTCGTTGACAAAAGATGTACACTACAAATTCCAACAAACATTACAAATTCACAAACACTACCAACAATTTCTACTAACCAACACATAATTTATGCATTTTAATCACCAATATATGATATTGCCTAATTATATTCATCAATTATTACCATCAGTCTAAAAATCTGAATAAATACACAAGTTTTCCACCCAATTTCTAAATATGTCCACAACATTTTTCCATTTCATGAGTCTCCAATACACAAAAATATTGAGATCGAACAGCCGCTCATACGATCCAAAATCGACATTCGCCTCAACCTATGCCCTCACCAATGGAGGAAAAATTGCAAATACAACAACCACTCGAAAATCACTCTTTTGCTCCAGTTTAAACAAAAAAAATATTAAAAAAACAACCCTAAATACAAATTAATTACCTTCACATTTGATGTGAAGGTTACAGAAAAATGTGATCCAATGAGAAGAACACGAGATTCTTCTTCATGAACCCAATATATCAGAGTTGTCGCTTCCATTTCGGTTCGCTTTCCTAAACTAGATTTTCAGTCAACACGTACCCTCCTCAAGCCGTCTTCTTAACTCGACCTTGTTTCAATGAAGTGCTCCATTTGGTTCTTCACAATTACCACAAGCAACAAAAATTTCGATTCAGGTTTTCAAGTAAAGGTTTATACTTTCAAATGTGTGAAATTTTGCAAATTTTCACACCCTCTTCGATCCGAAGGGGTGACGAAATTGGGATGATCGGGTCAAATGGTTAGGACTTTGAGAGGAGAAGGGGCTGAAGATAGAAAACTAGATTGGAGTTTGGGATTAAAGGCTTCAGAAATTAAATGAGAGAAATTGTTGAAAAATATACAAGATTCTCTGCTTCGCCTCGGTGACGGAGTGAAGACAGATGAGAGGAATGGCTGCAAAAATGAGAGAGAGGGAAGAAAGAACGGCTGAACGCTAGGGTTTTCTTGTGGGAACCTCTGCTTCGCCTCCGTGACAGAGTGTAGAAAGATGAGAAGAATGGGTACCTGGAGGGGCAAGCACGGTAGAAAAAACACAGCCAGCTCAGAGTGCATGAAACTGATATAAGTTTCCACATTAACTAATGTTTTTCCCATTTCACAAACCTGGGTTCCAAAAACAATATTATTACCATATTGGCCCATGAAAACACAACTTTCCCAAGCAAAAGCATAGACGTTGTTAATTTTATTTTAAAAATTAAATTTATAAATATAATAAATAAAAAATAAAAATTATTATGTGTTAAAATTGAAATGTGTTTTGTGTCCTTTGCATATATTTTTATTTAAAATTAAAATAAACATATTTAAGATTAAAATTGAAATAGGATTTATGAAGGTGGGATAAAAAGAATAATAAAATCACGCTAATAATAGTAACTTGAATATATTTTTATTTTATGGATTTTTTTTCATCTCATAAATTAAGTTAAATGTCAAAATATCTTTCCATATCATATTTGAAAAAGGATTATGATTTTAAATTTTGTATGTTTAAATGGGTTGAAAATATGAATATAATTTATATAGGTTATTTTTTGTAAATAATATTGTATAATTTTCTGTATTCATGTGTCATTATAATATTAAATTTTTTATAAAATAAGAAAAGTTATTAGGACTATCCCTTATCATGGAAAAATGATATAAGAGGGTTGGTTTGAGACTGGTCATCGCATCTTAACCCGATCTCATTTATTCAAAATAATTATCATTCTCGGCTCATTAAAAATAAATAAATAAACAAATTAAACGAGTTGGGACTGTCTTACGTGTGTTAACTTTTTTTTTTTTTTGAAATTTTTTAATGTTTTTAAATTATTTTAATTATTTATAAAATATATTTAACTTTTTTATTTTTTAATATTTTTAATTATATTAAAATAAATATATTTTATAGATAATTAAATCATTATATTTTTAAAACTTATGTTATTGAAAATTATTATTATTATTATTATCATCATCATCATCTACATATTAAAAATAGAAAAAATTAAAATAATTTTATATATGATCGGGGTGGGATAAGGCAATATATGAACCTATCTTGGGTTTAAAAAAAAAATCTCAAACCCATCCCATTAGGGGCGGATTCCCAAAAAACTCATCTCATTATCATCTATAGTAAATATTATATAAAGTGGATAGAGATGTAAAAAAATTAGAGACTACTAATGTAGCATAGTTATAGTGTAGATGATAAAGAATGAAGAAATATGAGATATTTCGAAGGTACTTGGGTTTGACTGAAATTAAAACCTGGTATACCTTTGTGTGAATTATTTAATTTTTTTTTTTGTTCTTAAACAAACATTATTTGAATTAAAGTTTCTACTGACTCGATAAACTAGTATTAGAGTTTTGGGCTGGAGATTTCTAGGAGGAGTGAATATATTTTTTTATAAAATAAAAACCGTTATTAGAAATATTTCTATAAATATTTTAAATTATGAAAAAATAGTTATAAGTAACATTGTTTGCATTAAAACTTTTCGTATCTACAACAATATTAAAATATCTGTGGACCCCGCATTTTGGCTCATGCGTTTCCCATTCGATGGTGAGCTCGATTTTAACTTAAAAATTGATTTTTATTGATTAAGAAAATGACTTAGAGTCGCCACTTATTTTTGTTTTATTTTTAAAAGGGTAAACAAAATAAAAAAGAAAACCCTAAGTGCGACTCCTTATTTTGGAAAAGGTGATCTACGAAAAACCGGATCGGGCTAGGGGGTCAGGTTACTTATCGGGAAGGTACGGTAAAGACCATAGTGCCCCTCTAAGTCCCTAAAGTCGGGTCTCTACTGATAAAATGAAGCTGTTGTGACAATTGATGTGAAAATCAATGAATACTCCGGATGATCATGTACATGTGAGAATCGGGACATGCATAGACAACAATTAAAGGGAAAATGGGTACATACCTGGGCCACGAGCCACCATGCGCTATCAATAGAGAGGGTTAGTACACCATATAGAGCACAAAACATATCACACACATCACCAAACAGGGATTAAAATTGTTCGAAGGAAAACTGGATTTTTTGAAACTCATTTGAGAATCGGAATCTTAGAGATTATTTGAAAATTGGATTCTTAGGGATTAGATGCAAGAATGAGAACTTTTAGAAATTAAATTTGAAAGAAAGTTGGGATTTTGAAGAATTATTTGAAAGTTCGGGATTTTTAAGAAAAATTAAGTTACGAAAATTGGGATTATGGGAGTTAAATTTTGAAAGGGATCAGAATCGTAAGTTATTTGAGACGTAGAAATTATGAAAGTTGATGTATAAAAATGGGAGATCTTAGAAATCATTCGGAGGCGGAATTTATAGAAATAATGAATAAGGTGATAATGATAATGATAATAATAAGTAGCGGGGTAAATACGGGAATTGGAGCATGGGAAACTGAAAATTAAGTTCGGAGATAGGACAATTGGAATTTTAAATAGCTAAATTTAGAAATCGGAATTTTGAAGAATTAGACTTTAATGATTGAAATTTTTAAGAGAAATGAATGAGTAAGTATGGGATGATGTTTCTAATTGATCAAAATGATATTTGGACGGATGAATAGCAAATGGTGAGATTAAAAATTAAATTGAAAAATCGGATTTTGATAAAAGTGATATTTGAACGGATGAAAGTGAATAGTGGGATTTTGAAAATTAATTTAGAAAGTCGGGCTTTTGAATAATTGAACTCTAATTATTGGAATTTTTAGAAGAAAGAAACACGTAAACGTGGAATTTATAATAATGATAACAAAGATGATATTTAAATGAATAAAAGTGAATGATGGAATTTTTTTAGTCTAAAGGTTAAATTTGGAAATCCGGTTTTGAAGAGTTTGAATTTTAATGATTGAAATAAATAAATGAACAAATATGGAATAACGATACTTATTAACAAAATAATGTTCAAACGAATAAAATAGTGGAATTTTTCTAATTGAGAATTTGAATTAGGGCGTTGGATTTTTAAAGGATATGACTTTGAGTAAATAGGTAGGTATGGGATTATAATACTAATTAACGAGAATAATATTTAGGTGAATAAAGATGGATAATAGAATTTTTGGGACTGAAGTTTTAATTAAGGCAGGGGGTTTTCGGAAGATTGGACTTTGAATAGACATAGAATAATGATACTAATTGATGAGGACAAAATTTAGACGAACTGTAGAATTTTTAGGTTTTGAGAAATTGAGTTAAGACGAGATTTTTGAAGATCTAGGTTTTAAATAAATGGAGGAATATGAGATAATAATCCTAATTGATGAAAATAAGATTTAAACGAATTACTAAGAAACTAAATTAAGGCAGAGGATTTTTGAAGGAGTAGATTTTTAAATAACTAAATAAACCTGGGATAATAATTCGATTTATGAAAATATGATTTAAACAAGTATTTGAAGAATTAAATTAAAAACATGAGATTTTTGAAGGATTAGGCTAGATAAATAAATGAATGTATAGGATGATAATTCCAATTGATGAACATAAGATTTAAACGAGTGTTTGAAGAATTAAATTACTAAATAAATATGGGATGATGATTCTAATTGACGAAAACAAGGATTAAACGAATTATTGAAAAATTAAGTTAAGGCACGGGATTTTCAAAGGATTAGACTTTTAAATAAATAGGTAAATAGGGGAGGATAATTCTAATGGAAATAAGATTTAAGCGAATTGTGGAATTTTTAGATTCGAAAAATTAAGTTAGGGAGTTGGATCTTTGAGGGCTTAGACTTTAGACAAGTACATGAATATAGAATGTTAAGTCAAATCAAAGAAAATAACATATAGACAAATAGTAGAATTTTAGGATTGAAAATTAAATTATGACATTGGAACTTTTTAAAGGATTGAATTTTGGATAAATAAACTGATACAGGATGATAATACCTATTAACTAAAATAATCATTTAAAACGGGATAAAAAGAATAGTGGAATTTTTAGGAGTTTGAAAATTAAGCTAGGACATTGGATTTCGGAAGGGTTGGATTTTAAATTAGTATATAAATATGGGATATTAACTCTAATGGGTGATAATGAGATTTGAACTAATTATTGAAGAATTAAATTAAGACACATGATTTCTTTGAAAGCTTTAGACTTTAAATAGCTAGACATATATGGTGATAATTCTTAATTGATGAAAATGGGATTTAAATAGATTATTGAAAGATTAAATTAGGATATGGGATTTTTCAAGGATTAGAATTTAACTTTAATGACTGAGATTTTTAAAAGATGATAAATAGATGCGTACGAAGTAATAGCAATAATTAACAACCATGATGTTTAAACTAGTGAAATCGAATAATATAAGCTTCAAGATAAAAATATAATTAACAATAATAATGTCTTTTAATTGTCTCGAAGATGAGTTAACTAAATGGATAAAAATAAGATAACAAATAAAAGGAAATGATTTGATTAATTAATTATGGATATTAGAGGTTTTGTTTTCTTTTAAAAAGGATTATTTAGGAATTGGGTAGCCTGATGGGCAAACTTGAAGTGGGCATGGGCCATGAGAGTGAATAGTACAGGGGGCATGAGGCCCTTTATTAATGCAACTGGGCTTGGGCTTCCCACCAGGCCCATTTCCATCATCTTGGACAGGTCCCAAATTCTAACTCCATCACATGCTTGGATTGGGCTCCAACTCAAGCCCAAATTGAAAGCAAACCCAAGGACACCAAATTCTCTCACAGCCCACATCTCCAACCTCCGCCTGGGCATCACCATCTAAATACTCCATGTCCTTGAGCTCACCGTCAACCTCATCGCCGTCTTCATCGGAACCCCACATCTCATCATCCTTTTTCAAGGTCCGCCACCCACGCGCACTCGCGCGTGCTTGCTCCGGTTGCTAAAGCCAAGGGTTGAACCAGTCTTGGACAGCCGCGGTGACATCAACGCATGGGCATCGGCTCAGTTCTCAGGTTAGACGAAGGAGACGGGCCTTCCGATCGGGGTTAAGGAAGAAAGGAGGAGGCGATCCTGCTCGTTGGTGCGAGGCGGCTTCGCGATGCGGCAGGGAGTCACCCGCCGGAGTGGAGCGTTGCTGCCCGTAGTGATGCGCCTGGTGACCATGGAGATCGGTGGAGAAGTTTCTCCTAGCCTCTGAGACGAGCAGTGGAGGAGGAGGAGCTCCAATGCCGCCATTGATTCAGCTGGCTGGGCAAGCTTGAGGAGGCAGGTATGAAGGGTGGCAGCCACTCATGGCTATGCATGGCCACGTGAGAACGAGAGGAATGAGTGCCATGGACAAGGAAAATGGGTTTGGATAAGTTTAGAGATATGATATGCATGGGCTGCTTGAGAGGAATATGATGGATGAACATGGAGTATACTATGGATAGGAAGGTAGGGATGACCATGCGCATGGAGCTCCATGCACACGAGACGGCAGAGGATCAAAGGGTTAGTATAGATAGCATGGGATGCTCAGACTTCAATGTCTTCAATATTGTGTTCTCTGCATCACTCCAAGCATGACGCTGGCTTTCAGGATGGAGGCAAACGGAGCAAAGGAAAAAAAGAGCAAAACCAAGCATGGATAATCGAAACAGATGGAACCCATAACAACCTCATGTTGTGCATCAATCCCTGGGATTAGGTGAAGGTGGATGAAACCAAAAGATCATCAAACAAAACCAGAGCATGGTTGCAGATATATTATGGGGAAAAACAAGGACGAAATCACCTTAAGCAAGAACCATTAAGAAGGGATATATGGATATGCTTACCCTCAACACACAAACATCACCCAAGAATGGATAGAGGAAGAGAAAAGAACCATACCTGTGAGTGATCTTCTCTGACAAGATCGAGCAAAACTCAGCAAAGCATCCCCCTTTTCCCTTGCTTCCCCTCCTCCTTTTTCCCCCTTCCTTTCTTCTTTTCTCTTTTGTGGGTGTCTTCTTCAGCAAGCCAACCCTCCATTTCCTGTTCCCTTCGTCAGCAAGGATGGGGTCTCTGACCACTCGCACGGCCGACGTCTCTGCCCCTCCATGCAGCTCGTCTCCTCTGTCGGGAAGGGGTCCCCCCACTTGCCTAGGGTGCTGCCAGCTGCTAGTGATCCCGAGGCACTCTTCCAATGTTATTATTATTAAAAAAACCTAAAGTCCCTGGCTCCTGAAAGGGGGTCTACATGAATATATTTATTTTAAATAGTATTTTAATCATTAAATTATTTACTACTAAAATATAAAAGATAAAAATAAATGTAAAATGTAATTTTTATTTATTTAAATTAATATTTTTTTAGAAAGTATTTTCCAAAATAGTCTTTGAATCATTAATATAATTTTTGTTTATTTATAATTTAAAAATAAAAAAATAATTTTGATTTTTCAATTATTTATAAAAGAGTTTTAAAAAATAATAAAAAATCCAAAAATGGTTAAATAAGAAAGAATAGTGACATGTGAAGGGTGGTAGAATAAAGACAAAAAAAGTCAAAGTGGGTATTTTTGTCTATTCCCATCTCATATCCTTGAAATCAATTATGGGTGTTTGAAAGACCTCTTTATTAATTATCAAAGCCAAATGGATCTAAAGCTCAATTCTCCCTTTTTTATTTGATATTTTTTTGTTATTTGATATTTATTACTGTCCCAATTTTAATTTTATATTAATTTTAAACTTAATTTTAAATCCTAATTACATGTTTTTTTTCCATTCACTTTTAATTTTTAGTTTTCATTATTTTATAAATTACTTTTTTATTTTATTTTATTTGTTATTATTATTATATTATATTATATTTTTTATATATTTTTATTTTATTTATTTATTTTTCCTCTCTCCTCTCTCTTCCCTTTACCCCACCACCTCCCCTCATCCACCCATTTTCTTTTCTCTCCTCCCACACTCTCACCACCGGCTACCACTTCATTTCTCCCCTTTTATTTTTTTATTTTCTTTTCTTTTTTTCCTTCCACTCTCTCTCTTCCCCCAAAAAAACTCCCTTTGCCCTGCCCCCCCCCCACTTCTCCCCTTTTATTTTTTTTGTTTTCATTTCTTTTTTTCCCTCCCGCTCTTCTCTCTCTTACCCCAAAAAAATAAATAATTTTTAGTAAAACATGAATATCAATATTATAATAAAATCAAAAATGATATTTTTTTTATAAAAAAAAACCATTTTAATATATGGTTATTTACATCTTCACAAAAGCACAACTAATTTTGTTTTTTTTTTGTTTTTAAAGAAAAGAACAATAATAATAATTTAAAAATAATAATAATTATTAATATTTTATTTAAAATGAAATTGCAGATAAATTTGAATTTTTTAACATGTAAATGAGTTAAATTTTTCATTACATGATGCATTTAGTACTCAATTAAGAATACAGCATTCAAGAATGCTTCAATTTAATATGCAATAAATTGGATTAGTTTTTTAAATTGCATATTATTTTTAAAAATTAAAATATTTTTTCCTTAAAAATTTTAAATTATTAATTATATCTCGCTTAATTTAGAATATATTTACCCAATGAGAAAATGAAGAAAATATAGTTGTGTAGATAAGAGAAACAATAAGAAAATTATAAAAATATAATTATATGGAAGAAAAATATTATGAACAGATTTTTATTCATAATTTTTTTTGTATTAATGAGTTTACTATTTGAATTTCAAATTATTTTTAAAAATTACTTAACTCATTAACAAATCCAATGCATCAAATCTTTTTATTTATCTAGTAATAATATATATATATATATATATATATATATATATATATATATATATATATATATATATATATATATATATATATATATATATATAGTTTTTTGTATAAGAAAAACAATAGAGTTATTATAGACCAATTTTTATCTATAAATACATAGTATTAATTGGATAATTATTTGAAAATCAAATTATTTTTAGAAATTACTAGACTTGTTAATGAATCCAACACATTATATCATATTTAATTTAAATTTATTTGCCTAGTGAAAAAAAAAAATGATTTTATCTACAAGAGAAACAATAGGGTCATTCAAAACCAACAATGTTATTTGCTTTTTGTGATTTTTTTAATTTCTCTACATTTTCCTTTTATTTATAAAATCTAGTAAAAATAACTTATACTTGTTCATTAAAAACTACTTTTTATATCACTTTGTTTTTAAAAACGTGAAACCAATGACGACTTAACAGTCTTATGAATTTTTAAAAATGGTTTTTTGTTTTTAAAAATAGAAAATTGTTTTTTAATCACACACCCAAATTGACTCTAAGAGTCTATTTTGAAACTTTTTCGAAAATTGTTCTCAAAAAATAATTCTAAGATGTTTTTTTAGAATAAAAGTCCGGACCCGCATTTTTCATGCACATTCCTAATTAATGACGAGACTCGTTTGTTATTTATTTGGTGAAAAATATGATTTTGAGAAAAGGCTTGGAGTCACCACTTATTTTTGTTTTATTTTTAAGGGAAAACAAAATAAGAAAGAAAATCCTAAGTGTGACTCCTTATTCGGAAAAGACAGTCTGTGGAAAACCAAAATCGAGTCTTGGGGTTAGGTTACCTATTGGGAAGATATGGTAAATGACCGTAGCACCTCTCTAAGTCCCTAAAAACAGGTCTCTACTAAATGAGGTAAAGCAAGTGTGATAATTGATAAGGAAATCAATGGATACCAATGAAATGATCAAATAATAAAACGAATCATGCATGAGAATAAGTAAAGTGGGAGTGAGATTGTACCTTAGTAGCAAGTAATGGTGCACTATCATGAAATGGGATTAGTGCACAATAATGAATACAAAATATATCGCATGTGTTACAAAACAGAGTAAGAAATCCTCAATGGCAGTTATGCACTTCACTTAAATCATTTTTACAGAAAATATCATGGATGTTAGGTCCCCACCAAAGCCCAATTGATTTTGTATGAATTAATCCCACAAATTCCATTATTTTGGAATGATGAAAAATTCATTCATACTTATTAAAAATTGAGAAAATCGATTTTTTTTTAAATCAAAGAAAATTTGTGAAAATGCATGCCTAGAGAGAAAATGGCAAGTTTATTAAAAACAAGATTTTTTTTAAGACTCTAAACCCTAAGGAAGGAAGAAGAAAAGAAATGACTTAAAATTATTTGAAAATCGGAGTGAAATTAAAATTATTTGAAAATCTAGAGTTTTGAAAATTGAAGTTCTAAAAATTAAATTTGAAAATTGGAGTTTTGAAAATTATTTGAAAATTGGATTTTTGAAAATTAAATTTCTATACCAAACGATAAAAAAACAAAGAGGATGACGCGTCGCCTTTAGGTGGTGCACTAAAGGGTAGCCATGTATGGCCATACAAGAATGAGACCTGAGGTGCAAGGTGGTTGCTCTATGGATGCTGGTGGTTTCAACTTGGAGCAAGTAGCTTGTTTGCTGACCTTCTGCTGGCTTGGGTATACCTTCGTGGGTTGGTCGAAATAGAAACTTCACTTTTAAATCTGTGTTGTTCTTGAACATTGCCATTGGGACATCATCCACCAAGAATACTATCAGATATATATTTCATAGAACTGAGTACGAGTGGAAAGCCTTGGTTAGGCCAAACCAAAGATAGATTCTCTATTCTTTCTCTCATTTTCTTCTGGTGAAGATATTTGTTTATAAAATGGAGGGTTGGTCGGACTTGTTCCCGGAGAACTCAAAGTCTATTTCATCATGCTCTGAGTTTTGAGAAGATAGATAGAAAACAGTAATAGTCCCTATGCATTTGTCAAGGACAAGCTGAATCTCAGAGCCTCCATTATAGGACTTGATGGGATCAAAAACCCATGTAGGCACATTTTTATACTGAATGGCACATTGATACACTTTCTTGGAGCAGTACCCCTCACTCCAGAAAGCATAAACAGTAAACCCAGATAGAGAACCCACAAGTTTTTTGGTTTCGAGAAGGAGAGACCGAGGAAGTGTGGTGAGCAAAGTAATGAGGTTCCGGAATGGAGTTTTCTGACTTGAGGTTTAGATTTGCTGAAAGAAGGGTTTTGATGGAGGCTTTGCTAAGGCTTTGGGTGGCCATACATGCATAGGTCACATGCACGTGGGAATGGATGGAAATGAGCTTTCTCAATATCCGAATTGATTCCCCGTACTCATTTCCGACTTAGGCACCATTCCACAAAATAGAAGAACTTCATCAGGAAAGAGGTGCTTGAAAGTGGCACACCAAAAGGTGGCCATAAAAGCCATGCAAAAGCCGAAAATAGAGGAATGGAATGCCCGAGATTATGCATCGAAGGTGGCCTTTCCTTGTTGGTAGCCAATGTTCATAAACTTGTGAGGAACTCTTCCATAGAAAACCCACTTGCTAAGCTTAATAAAAAAAAAATTGCCCACTGCTGAATCTCTTTCTTCTATCATTCTACTCCCAAATTACTAACGCGATCACCCGGTATTCATGATGATTTCTACTAACCTATGTAATATGTATTCCATTAGAGCCTATTCTTACAGTCTATTAATCTCACGTGATGGCTTTAACCACCCAGAGTTTGACTGAGTGAACCATGTCCAACAAACTGATTCAATAGCCTCATGGCCATAGAAACATGTAGAGATGGAAAAGAGGGCATCCAATACCCATGGGTATTTCCACTTATTGTTTTAGTAGGTCATGAGCGTAGATATAGTGCTTCAAAGTAAAAGAGTCTAACAGAGTGATACAGTTGCTAATTTTCATGTAAATCACAAGATGATGGAGACTTCCAGTTGCAAATTCTCTAAGGAAAAAAATCAGATCCCCACAGTGCCTACTGTTCCTTTTATGCTTTTGAAGATGGGTTATTGAAAGTCTTGAATGCACCTTCTACTTTTGTTGTTGGTGCATTACTGAACAACGAATGGCATGGGATTCATGAAGTCGGGCTTGGAGCTTCATGTGATTGAAAATTTTTCAGGAAATCACCACCAAGAGACATAGAGTGATGAAGCTCAATGGATTACCTCACTAGTCATCCAACCAACCAATTACCATCATTGTCGAATCTTATAAATCTACAATCGGGAAATTGGGAGTGAGATATTCAGGTTTAATAACTTGATTGTATCATGCTCATCAGTTTTCTTCATCTCAGGAATCACCTTGGGCATTTTTTTGCAGGTGGATAAATTGGGTTGTAGCTACTTGCAATCCCAGCTAGTGTTTTTGATCCAATTATTGATGAGATAGTTGATTGCCCAAATGAGAACACGATTTGCACAGCAGGCACAAAGGATGCTATAACCTCACTCCTCCAATCCCAGTAGCTTGCCCATTAATGATATCATCCCACCATCAACAAGAAACAAAGCATGAAATATAGAGGAAGAAAAAAAAAAAAATGTAAAAACAGAGTATGAACTTAGCTCTATGTAATGGACTATCAAAGAGCTAGGAGTGCATGGAATCCAAAGGAAACAAGAGCATCATTTTAATGTCTCAAATTCAAGGAGTAGTGCATTAGATATTTACAAGAGAAAACAGAAAAAAAATCCTCAAAATAAACCAAAACAGAGCACACATGTATAGAGTCCTACTCTACAAAGAAAATGAGTGGCCCTTAATGTCCACACCAATTAACAAAGCAATGCTCAGAAAAGTGGCTAAAAATGGGAATGAAACAGTGAGAAAATCAGAGATAAGAAGCTCGTATTGGCTTTATCTGGAATGCTCACTCATAAACCCCCGAGTTGTCTCAGTTCCAGCTCCCTTTTTCCCTTCTTGAATTCGTTGGATCTCTTTCTTCTTCTTCTGGTATTCACTCCATCCTTTTTATTCAGCCCTCTTAACAACTAGCACACCCCTCTATTCTTGTTTCTCGTCCAAGCCTCCACCAGCTCTACTGTTTCTCGTTCAGAGAAATCTCCCTCCTAACCACCACCATGTCGAGGTAGCAATGTCCTTGGTCACGCGTTCCATTCAGTTTGCTCACTTATGGAAGTCGTTCCCCACTCCTCTCTGTAGTGATGGTGTTTCACCATTCTGCTCTCTCTCCCCAAAAGACCAATCTCTCCCGTGGTGGTAAGAAGGTGGTGAGAGAAAAAGAAAAAAAATAAAACAAAAATACCTCCCCCTGCCCCCTCCCCCCACTAATAATAATGATAAAAAAATGTCAACTGGTCCAAAAGAGGGGTTTACAAATATGCTCCTCTTTAGTAGAGCTCACGAGTGTAAGGAATGTGAACATCGAAATGAAATGAGAGTGTGAATAATGAGTGTAATGAAATGAACTCTACCGAAGAAAAAAAAAACCCTAAAGGTACACAAGTAGAATACAAACTCACTTAAGCCAACAAAGGAACAAAAGAGGCTTTAAAACCCTACAAAAACGAGTAAGAATGGATTAAGCAAGAAAAAAAGAAACTCCTAAAGTGCCTCTAAAGTTACACTATGGATCTAGAACTCCCTCTGAAAAGTCTCCAAAAGTGACTCGAAAATTGATGTCGAAGTCAAGTAGTAGTTGAACCACCAAGGAGCACAAGAACGAAAATGTACAAAGGAAAAAAACCATACGTGTACCATACAAGGACACAAGGCATAAGGTATCCAACAATATGATAGGAATACACGATATGAGCTCAAAGCTTTATGTCGCATGCATGACAGAGAGGAAAGTCTATGGGTGATGCTCTATGATGAAGAATTGAGAAGCACATATTCAACGAAGTGAGAAGTACGGTGAAATGTGAAGCTATGAGAATAAGGCGTGCAATGCTAGTGATTGAGAATGTTGAGAGTTGTAACTCCGAATGATAAGGTTGACTCTAAATGCTAAACTAAGAAAATGATGGATTTAGAAGCCAAACCGAAAAGCTAACTCTAAAAGCTAAATCAGAAGGCCTATAGGTGAAGTCCTACGATGATGATACAACTGAAATGCCCATAGATGTCAATCTATGGTGGTGAAACTCTCAAAGGCCCACAGATAAAAATCTATGGTGGTGATAATCTCAAAGGCCCAAGGATGAAAATCCATGGTGGTGAATCAACTGAAATGCCCATAGATGCCAATCTATGGTGGTGAAACTCTCAAAGGCCCACAAATAAAAATTTATGGTGGTGATAATCTAAAGGGCCCAAGGATGAAAATCTATGGTGGTGAATCAACTGAAATGCCCATAAATGTCTGATCTATGGTGGTGAAAATTAATCAAGGCCCATAGATGATAATCTATGGTGGTGAATTTAAAATGCCTATAGATGTCTGATCTATGGTGGTAAAAACTTATCAAGGCCCATAGATGATAATCTATGGTGGTGAAATTGAAATGCCCATAGATGTTTGATCTATGGTGGTGAGAATCACTGAAATGTCCATGGATGTCTAATCCATGATGGTAAGATAACTGAAACAAATGCTCATAAATGAAAATCTATGATGGTGAGATAACTGTAACAAATGCCCATAGATACACAATCTATGGTAGTGAATCTGAAATGTCCATAAATGTCTGATCTATGGTGGTGAATTTGAAATGCCTATAGATGTCTGATCTATGGTGGTGAAAATTGATTGAGGCCCATAGATGATAATCTATGGTGGTGAATCTGAAATGCCTATAAATGTCTAATCTATGATGGTGAGAATCACTAAAATGCCCATGGATGTCCAATCCATGGTGGTAAGATAATTGAAATGCCTATGGATATCTAATCCATAGTGGTGAGATAATTAAATAAAAATGGATGTCCTAAACAAACTGACGATAGGGGGATGCCCTAAACAAACTGAAAAAAAGAAAAAGAAAAAAAGGAGTGTCTTAAACAAACTGATGGTAGGGGAATGCCCCAGACAAGCTGACAATAGGGGGATGCCCTAAAAAAATTAAAGAAAATGGGAAATGACTTAAACAAACTAGAAGAAATGGGGATGTCCCAAACAAATTGATGGTAGGGGGATGCCCTAAATTGACGAAAAGAGGATGCCCTAAACAAACTAATGGAAAATGGACACCCTAAACAAACTAAAAGTAAAGGGATGCCCTATATGATAACTCGTAAAAATCAACAAATGGGTCTAACAACCATGAAATTAGCATGAGATGTAATAAACTCAAATAAGAGGGCATGCCCCAATAGAAGAGCGCTAAAGGGGGTACGCCCCAGTATGACGACTCACAAGAATTAGGAAATAGATCAAGTAGTGATGAGATTTGTAATAGACCTGATGAACTCAAAGATGGGGGTATGCCCCAGTGTAAGATGGTGACCAACATAAGACATAAAATGTCACCATACAAGACACTCTAGGATATGCTCAATGACAATGTAATGAAAAAGTCTAACACCAAAAAATAAATGCTTAGATAAGACCATACATCATAGAAACTATGCTGACAAAGCAAAACTAAAATAATGGACCAGACAAATGCTGACCAAGACTCCAAGAAATGTAAGCAAAGCAAGACACAACATATCAACTGTCAATATGAAAACATCATCACAAATACATCAACAATCTAATAGGCCATGCCAGGAAGAAGTTGAACCTAATGTCCAAAGGCAAGTGAAAACTCGACCAGAAAACTCAAGATTGGTCTGCATCATCTCCTGATCAAGAGAAGGGGCTAAAGTCATGTAAGATGATGAAATATGTGGGTTCAAAAGAAATATGTAAGGCTCTGACAAGATAGATGCAGGTAATGGTATCAAAGGTAGGATGTTTAGATGTCCAACAAAGGTAAGTGGGTAGTCAAATCAAACTAGGTGAGCTAAGAAGACTGATCCCAAAAATATCATCATCTCTATAATCCATCGAAAGCAGCAATCATAAACAGAAGGTCAATTCTCAATGTCAAAATCAGTAAGGTGGTTATGCCCCAGTATGAATGCATCGTCTCAAAATGGGGTAAGCCTTAAGTGCAAGATAATCTCTGGGAAGTATGGTCTGGCATAAACTGTCATCTCACAAAATCCATCACCAATGAGTGGGTTATGCCCTGGTATAAGCATCTCCAAAGCAAACATCGATGAGAAAAGTACAACCAATGATACATCATTTGATCAAAATGAATCTCCACTCCTCAAAGTCATCGTGGTAACGTGAAGAAAGTATCTAACCTCACCTAAAGAAATATCATGTCCCAATGTGAAAAAGATCGAGCAAAGTGGTATGCCTCAACAAAAATGCACTATGAGATGATCATGCCCAGATGTAAGCTGGTATCTCTAAGATCAATTGCCAATGAAAGGGTTATGCCCCAGTATAGGGCAATCTTTGAAATGACTAAACTCCGCTGCAAGCTCTCACAAGTGTTTGTATCTTGGTCCAATCTTCTCAAAAATCTGTTAATAACAATAAGAGGGCTATGCTCCCGTATAAACACATCCAATCAAATCACCTATTCATATCTCATACTCCAATGTAAAAGGAATCTAATCACCTCCAAGGAACAACTATGCCTCAAAAACCATCATCAACTGAGAAATATGCCCCTGTGTAAAGTAGACCAAATGGAATATACCAATCATGTCTCATGCTCCAATGAGAAAAAAGACATCTGATCTCCTCCAAGGGATGGCCATGACTCAAAATCCATCATTGACTGAGAGAAGTATGCCCCGACGTAATGGTCATCTAAAAAAATCAACCCCCGACCAAGGAAGGTGTGCCCCAATGAGATGTATCAAGCAAAATGGTTGCATATCCGACAAAAATTATCTGAGGTGGCTATGCCCCAGTGTAGGGTCATACCACAATTCCTGGTCCATCACAATCAAAGTGCTCTCCGACAATTCCCAAATATCGCCCATGTGATAGTTATAAAAAACACAATGTGTGATATCATGGTCTCAAGGTAGTCTTAAGACCCAAGACCTAATGTAGGTTAGGGTAATAGGGTGAAGAAATGAAGGAAAACTAGGCTCAAATACCCAATAATCCAATCCCATGCCCTCGTGTATAAAATGCAATATGCATAGAAAATCTTATAAGTCATGGACCTAAATCTGTTCAATATGAATATATCAGTGAGGAAAAAAAAAGAGTCTAAGATGAATATATCAATAAAGAAATAGAAGAAATGAAGAATATTGAACTACTGATAAAATGTATAAGAATGATGTGTGAAAAATATCGAACATGAAATGTAAATTGATATGAAAAAATAACAATGTAGGCAAGGTGAATGAAATACCATGAGAGAAACAAATAGATCGAAAGAAAATGAATGAGCATTGATATGCTCAAATCAAGACATGATAAACAGTCAAATCATCAATGTATGGACTGATGGATGAAACAATGACCCGGAGTCCCTAGGAAAAGGAGTCCCTAGGAAAAGGTCACTTGTCTCTCACACATAAAATACATAACGAGATAGACACAAGAATATGAAAACCTTTTGAAAGTTCGCATACAAACTTTCATAAGCAACTAACTTAATAAAGAAACCTCAATGACCAATATATACACTCAATGGAGGATGACACCGTATACATACATACATACATGCGCTTATTCTTTTTTTTTTTTTTTTATATACTTGCACATACTTTAAATATCAACAAACGAGCTCCATTGAGAATACATAATGAAATGGATATACTCTTAAACAATGATGTACGTGAACTCTCTCAAACAAGATGACCTTTTCAACTAAGGATCTCTGAACCAATGTCCATGAAATAGGAGTGGAAGGGGACATGACCGTCTTCCATGCACTAAAATAATAATAATAATAATAATAATAATAATAATAATAATAATAATAATAAATATAATAGGAAGTGAGCTAACCGAAATGAAGGCCACCCATCCTACAACCACGGTCTCAAATATCGTTCTTTCAAACCCTTAAATGATCAATACTAAAGATCGATGTCCATCTAATATAACCACATCAACTCTCTGGAATCGTGCGCTAAACCATACTCTAAATGCTCCATAATAATCTCAAAGATACATCGTTCTCTCAAACCCTTAAATGATCGATACTAAAGATCGATGTCCATCTAATATAACCATGTCAACTCTCTGGAATCGTGCGCTAAACCATACTCTAAATGCTCCATAATAATCTCAAAGATAATCCTCTCAAAGCAAAGTAAACGATGATCTCATCAGGCACAACTGCTCATCACAAGCCAACTCTCATCATATCGGATCAACCTCTATACTCATGGTAAAATAAATGACAATCTCATCAAGCAATCGACCAATCCTCACATCATAAGCCAGTCAAAGATCATAAGTCATCATTCGCCATGCAAGATCAACCCTGGGTTCAAACTCCTCACACTCTACCTGGTCAGATCAAAGAGGAAATATATGAAGCTAGAACAGTTAGGAATGGAAAGGTCATATAATGATGTCAGGGGTGATGCTGTGTAAAAACTCACAATGGATGGATGTAGGTCAAAGCAAAGTTAAGGTGTGAGAGTGGGTAAGATACTCTAATCATAAAAAGATGGGTCACAATCTCAAACTCCCTAAGTCAAATCTCTAGTCTTAGGCTAATAGGCTCAACATCCTCATTGATAGGTCAGGCCTTAAGACTTTAAGGTGCAAGTGAATAAATGCCTCAAGGGATAATACATCATATCACAAAACACAATCATATGTTGATAAAAGAAAAGACATCCAATGGAATAACTGATGAGTACATCATGCAAAAAGAATGATAACAAAGACAATAATCAAGAATCGAGTTATAGTCTCTAAATGTCAAAAGTAAAACAAGACTAAAAAATAGTGATTAGTCCTAACATGACATCTCTAACCATAAAGGGAACAAAACCTGAGTGTCATCGCATCAAGGTAAGCCAATCATGAGTCAATCACCTAAGTCAATAAGATCAGGGACTATTGGTGAAGGGGTGTTTGCATGCATGGCTTAAGCTGTGGTAGGAATAAAAATCATATCAAACCGAGGATGTCCAAATGTCCCAGAATCAACAATGTCCTATATGGCATGTCGTAGAGCAGTGCAACGGTTAGTGTGATGCCCTGCCGACTGATGGTATGCACAATATAGATCAAGTCGAAATTGTGAAGGCATAGGATTTGGAAGTGGCCTAGGAGCCAAAGGGACAAAAAAGTAACAGATGCTGGTGAAGTCAAATGTGGCAATGAAGGCATCACTACTCTTGGAGCTTATCTCTATGACGATGGATACTCTAACAAAATAAGCTCAATCCTTTCAATCTTCTGTGTTAAATCCATCATCATCTCATAAAGAGTAGTAAGAGTAGTTGGTGCGATCTCGTCTAACTTGGTGAACCACAACTGAAAAAGTCTAATCTCAATGTACTCTATACTATAACCATCATGCCATTAATCTCTACTCGGGACACAGTCACAGTACTCAAATTGTCAAAGACTCTAAAACAAACACATGCAAGAGACAAAACAAAGCGACACATAATGCTACTCAAGATAACAACATATAAAATGCATGATATGAAACAATAATGAAAAGAAAAAAAAAAAAAACAGAAACACATATTCAAGAAGAAAACAATGTCACTAAGTGAAACGAGAGTGCATCATGCAAAATAATAGGACAATAAGGTCCACTCTCGAAACACAGAGTACGAACTCGAATCACTAACGGTAAAACAAAACTCAAATATAAAACAAAAGAGATCAAACGACCAACTAAAATGTAGTCCCAAAATACATCGACAAGGTCTGGAACATCAAAGTGTCTTGTGAATATCAGTGCCCTTGGTGTCTACAACATGATGGTATAAGCCTGAAGGAGGAGGAACTACATGTGTGGAATAGGTTGGAAAGAAATCAGCAGTCATATCTGGACCAAGATTAGTATCTGTGGTCGATATAGGAAAGTTAACAGCACCATTGTCAATAAGATCTTGTATGGTATGAGGTAGAGAAACACAATAATCAGTACGGTGGCCTGCCATCTGGTGAAATGCACAAAACTCGTGAGCACGAAAATGCAAAGGCAAAGTACTCGGGGACGGCCTAGGGGTCAATGGTACTAAAAAACTAGTAGCTCTAAGTCACTCAAAAACTCTATCCAAATACATCCTCAAATCATAATAAGTTCTTTGATGTCGTCAATGGGAACGAAACTGCTCATGTCGCGGGGTACTAGTCTGTGGACGCTGAAACTGAAATAAAGGTCGTACTGTGGTAGTATGAGGATGCATAGAAGGATACTACTCAACCAATTGAGGATGACGATGCTATGAGGATGGGAAATCACTCTGAGGAATCTGAAATGATCTAGCATAGGGATGATAACTAGGTCATCGATATTGAAAGCTCGTAGAACATACACCTCCATTGCTCTCAAATGATCCAATAACTCTCTTCCCCTTCATATTTGGGCAAAAAGTAATATCTAACCATAATGCTTTAGATATGCCTTCATCTACATCGAACAAAGCCCGAACCAATGATCTGAAATCCTGGAAAGGGATCCCCCTCAAACGTTGAGCAAACCTAGGTTGCAAACTCCTCAAAAACATGCACATCTAATCTATCTCGATAGGTCGCTCAATCATTTTCGTAGCCTTCTCCCTCCAACGGGAGATAAAAGAAGAAACAGGCTCATTTGATTTCTATCTAAGAGACTCAAGCTTTCTACGTGTAATGCTCATATCATTACTGAATGAATAATGTCTTAGAAACTCCTGTGCTAAGTCATCCCAAGTTCTCTGATGAGATGACTCTAATGAAGCATACCATCTCTATGTTGTGTCGCTCAATGAAATTGGGAACAAAGTGAGAAACTGTGCCTCATCTAGACTAAGAGCCCTCATAACTATGATGTAAAGTTTGAGATGAATACGAGGACATCCAACACCCATATATCTCTCTATCTCAGACATCCTGAAACTGATTGGCAAAGTGGTCATTGAGATATCATCAGTGTCATCCCAAGAAATCGTCTCATCATGATCTCTCATCCATCTAATCCTTAGCTTGAGTCTATCCATACGAGAGTGAGAATCCTCAATAACGGTAATTGGTGTGACAATGGGTGGAATGACAGTAGGCTGATCATGTGAAATAGTATGCAAAGTCTGTGTAGCTAACATATGAACAAGTAGAGGTGGTGGTGGTACTAAATCAGATGGTGTGTCCTTGAGCACTACATGCTTACTTTGCTGAGTATCCATCCTCTAACTCAAACCGGTCAATGCCTCCTGAATCGAAGCCACATAAGTGGTAAGCTAACCAATTGAAATCGACTGTGATTTCCTCCTATAGCAGCTCTGTGATACGAATCAATCTCTCTCCAACTCAACCCAGGGCACTGAACCAAGATTGGGGCTACAAATAGACTCTTACAAAAGAACCAAACAAAACGACTCAAACACGACTCATGCAATGATGTAGGATGCAACAAACAATGACCAATCCATGATACAACACAACCCAATACATGACAAGGTGCAATACACAGTCCTGTGGTGACAATCAAAATTTGGATATATAATAGAAACTTTAGAGTCATAGGAGTGTCCAGTGTGAGATGGCTATAAATATGACTAAATAAATTCTATCAATGATCTAGAAAATGAATGAGGTGTGAAGAAAAACACTATCACGAGATCGATACTCAATCTATAACAAAATATCCTTAATTCACTTTCAACCCGAGCTCCATAAAGAAAAATGATAAGGTGATCAAGGCAAATCTCTAAAAAATATATGAATGTGAAAACGAGTCTTTCACATTTTTGTAGTGAAAATGATAAGCATCGGGCTGAAAATAGAATCAAATGAATCAATCAAAGAATGAAATATCAGGCCCATGATAAGTGTAGAAGGGTGAACATGATCGATGAGCATATCCCAAAATGTCAAGCACAGTGACAACAAACCGAAAGAATGTGTCAACTTAAGAAAAAAAGACTGCTCAACAAGTAACAAGAAGAAGCCAACACCATACAATAAGGAGTGGTCCAACTGATACTCAAATTCACACTGATCTCTAAGCGCTTTATACTAAAGACCAAAAGAAGGAAGTATTGGATCCAAACTATAACTAAAGAGGCTCTAAAAGCTCTCAGATGCACCCACGTGTAGGGAAGGAATCTTGATCGAATGATCTAAGGCTTGCTTGACAGGGTCAAGGTGGCTCTAGAAGAAAAATGGGTGGACTTTAAAGGATCCTTAGCAGAAGCGATCATACCCTCCGACAGTACGCAACCCTAGGCACACCTCTGAAGAGATGTGGCGTTTCCATACAAGGTGGTCATCACCTCCACACATGCACTAGCTCAACATCCTAGGAGGTTTCCTATAGTGAAAGCTCTCGCAACTCTCAGTACTCAATAGTCAACTAAAGTGCATAGTGAACAGTGTGGGTGCATCCGACAAACCTATGAAGCTAAAATAGAAAAAAACACACACTAGTCACACAAACATCCATGAAACCTAGCTTTGGGTTATACAGGCCTTCAAAGATCAGACTCCAATCAACATCAATGTGTCGGTCTCCTCCAGAATGCTCCCAAACATAGATATAGGCCATCACTAAACCTTACTCCGAATCACTAGCTCGATCGAAGAGCAAACAAAGTAACAAGTCTCGTATCAAATACGAGATCAAAGGAAACAAGGTCGACCGAGACTAGGGAGTTAGAGGTAAATGGATAGATGTGTGTCCCACACAGACGAACAACACATGCATCACACAGAAAAAGAGCAGTCATGTAACAAGTAGTCAAACAAAGTGCAAGTATATCATTCATGTCCACACACAAGCCAAATGAGAACAAGACAATCAAGATGAATGCAACAAGGATGGCATGCTCAAAGATGATCAGGATAATATACAAGCAAATGAGTCAACACTAAGACAACAAGATATACAACAATGTGAACATACATGTCAAAGAGAAAAATCAATATGCTAAGACAATCAAGAAAATCAATCAATATCATTAGCATGTCAATGTCTCAAATGGATATAGCAATCAATTAGAGGAAATCATCACATCAAACTCTCAATGTGCTATGAACACTCAAGCATAGAAAAACACAAGGAGAAGGTATCCATCAACTAACTAGTCAAATGCCACATTTGCCTCAACTTAGGTTCAAGTTTGACCCTCCTATGATTCTCCAGCAGAGTCACCGTTTTGTGGACCCGCATTTTTCATGTGCGTTCCCATTTAATGGTGAGACTCGCTTTTTATTTATTTAGTGAAAAATATAATTTTTAGAAAAGACTTGGAGTCGCCACTTATTTTTGTTTTATTTTTAAGGGGAAACAAAATAAGAAGGAAAACCCTAAGTGTGACTCCTTATTTAGAAAAGACAGTTTATGGAAAGCCAAAGTCATCTGCGATCCAATGTAGTGCGAGTGTGTAGTTCATTTTAAAGTGTCGTCATGGCCAATTCCCTAGTTGTTCACATCATGCTAAAGAAAGGAAGTGAGGTCTCCCCAAAACTTCAGTTCAGTTGGAGTTCATAGGAGCAAGTTCAAATACGGATCACTTGGGATTGTTTTGATCATATCTCCCTCATCTGAACTCGGAATTGCGCACCATTTTTTTGTTGGATTCCTTATTCTTCAAGGAATATTTAGTTAAAATTTCAAATTTTTCCTCAACCGGTTCGTCAAGTTTTTTTTTGAGGCGGTCAACTGGTTGGCAACCGGTCGACCGGTTCATCGGGGCTCCTTATGAACGACTCTATTTTTGGCATTTTTGGTGCCCTTGTTCAGGTTGGTTCGAGCCCTGGTGCTCTAGATGGGTTAGGAGGATGGGTTTATGTCCGATTTGAGCCATTTTTTGGGTTGATTGCAACCCACCTTGAATCCATGAGGATTCTTGGTGGGCAAGGAATTATGAAGTAATGAGAGGGCAACTACCCACCTTAGGAAGTGGGGGAATTGAATGTGTTGGGGGGTTCCAAAGCTGAAGGTGATCTTCCAAGAGCTGAATGAGAAGAAAATGGTGTGGTGTGGTGCGGATGCTGAGAAGGAGAAGTTTGAGAGGTTTTTGGAAAAGAGCGGACGTTGGGAAGAGAAAATGAGTTTTTTTAGAGAGATCCTAAAGGAGACTCTGTGGAAGAAAAACAAAAGCGTGAGGAAGGAGTCTAGAGGTCTCTGAGGGTTTGGCACCTAGAGAGAAAGAAAAAAACAGAGATGGGAAGAGAAGTTTGAGGGGTTTTGAGGAAAACAGAGAGAACGGGAAAAACAAGAAAAGAAAAAAAAACAGAGGACTGAGAACAAGTGAGGTTTTGAGAGAAAGGCTGAGAAAACAAAAAGTGGAGAGCAAAAAACTAAAGCTAGCATCCGAACCTATTCTTGCTTGAGAGGAGAACCTACAGGTATATTTGTTGTGTTTCCCTTACTTGCTTCCATTTATCGCTCTATTTTTCATTCGCTCTTGTGGTTCTTGGACATTGCTGGATAGTTTGGTTGTGAAATAGTGTTACTATTATGCTTTCTTCCCATTTGCTTTTGATTTTCATCAAAGGGCAAGCTTGGATGTGGCTTCAATTGTGCCACTGATCATGGATCTCATCGACTTCTACATGAAATGGGTTTCCATTTTATAGGTCTTTTATTCGTTTTCCATGACCTTCTCTGCTTTTTTTTTTTTTTTTAAATTTGGGGCTACCCATCAATAATCCAGACTTAAACCCCAGGTCTTGTGGCTACATGTAGAGGTTCCATGTAGCTAAAATTTCGGTTTGCTTCATGGTGATTCTAGTAGCTGCATTGTGGGGACTTTAGGTGGCTGAATTTCAGCTGGATTCATAGGCTATAGGAGGCTAAAATTTTTGTTTGTTCCAGGGGATTTAAGTAGTGATTACTACCAAAAAGTGCTATTTTTTAGACCTAATTATAATGGTTTTAAGCACCTTTGAGTAGTAATCATATTCATTTAACCCAATTAATTCATTAAGGTCCTTAGTAATTGGTTTTAACCATTTTGTAGCAAGTTTACATGTTTATATCAGCTTATGAATCAATTCAAGCATGCCAAATGATGGAGGAGCTACTTGGACAAGCTAAATAAAGCTTTTAGCTACACCAAAGCAAGCCAACAAAAAGAGAGAAGCAAAGAGAAGCAAAGAAAAGCAAAAGAGAAGCAAGGAGGAAAACAGAGGACAGCAGCTGCAGTCTTCTTTGGCACTTTTGGAGCACTTCCCGAAGTGCATTTTCTACATGCTATATACCATTTCAAAGATCAAGAAGTCAAGAATCCAACGCTTCAAACCGTGTATGATTTGGAGCTGAAACGAGGAAGTTATGGCCTTCGGAAGAAAACTGCTCCAGGTGTGCGAAAATTTCGCACACCTCCTGAATGGTGTGTGAATGGTGTGCGAATTTCGCACACCCCTTCCCCTATTTTGCCGACTCCACATGACATCTTTTCTTTTAGATATTTTTGTATAAATTTCCATTCTTCTCCTTGTAATCCACCAATCATAAGATTTCTTAGCTAGGAAGGTTGGAAAAACTTCTCTATTTATACTCCTTTGCATCCGTTGAAACATATGGGGGAAATATATGGAATATATGTAAGATATATATAAAGCTTGTTTTTTCTCTCTTCTCCGGTTCTTCTCCATTTCTATTTTCTTAGTAGCCAAACATCCTTGGTGGATGAAATCCCCAAGGATGAGAGGCTAACCTTTTAAGTTTCTCAAAGTATGGATGTTATGTGATGGCTTGGATGCATTCCCATGGAAATTTCTTGCACCCGGAAGGTAAGGTAGTCGTTTTTCATTAATGGTTCATTAATGTAAAGTTTAGTTTTTATTTCCATTGGACAACTTCCAACGGCCAATACTTGATAAGCTTTTGGATTTCTATCCATTAGTTATCTCCTACGAGCTATTGGAAGGTGAGGTTTTCAATTCCAAGTTTTGCATTAATCCATTAGAACCAATTTCAATGGCCATTGAAAGGTGAGTTTATCACTTGGAATGACTTTGAGTTGCCAATATTTGGTAAGCTTTTGGCTTTAGACCATTAGTTATCTCTTACGAGCCATTCAAAGGAAGTCTAAGGTGAATAACCATTGATGAAATTCACTACCATCTGTTTTGCCATTTTAAAGGATTAAAACTTGATTTGTTAAATCCATACCGGTTCGGGAAGCAAGCATCACCATAGTTGCAACCCCAACGCGAGGAGCCTATCCTGAGATTTCCAATTTGCATAAGAGCCAGAGCATAGCTATCCTATCTTTGAGAAACTTGTTTTTGCACCCTTTCATTTTAGTCTTTAATGTTAGCTTAAATTAGTTTAAATCTTTCTAAAACATTTACATCTTCTTTTAAAGCTAACATCCATAAGAAAATCGCCTATTTTCCTAATTTGAATATCACTTGTGTTTGCGAAAACCCTTCCCAGTGAACGATCCTAGAACCACTATGCTATAGTAGCTTGGCTACTTTAGTAATAGTATCTAAGGTATAAATTTTGTTGATACGCCTTTAAAGCTAAGCTACCATGAGTCGCATCAAGTAGCTATAGGTGGGAGGCTTCAGGTGAATGAAATTTCAATTCGATTTCAAGGGATTTAGGTGGCCGCATGTGGATGTCCATGTGGCCGAACTTTCAGCTGGGTTTCTTGAGTTCAGGAGGGCGGCATTGTTGGTTGATTAATGAGCCCCGTGGCCTTAGTTTTAATAAGGTTGGGTGGCTCGGGCTTGGCCTTCTACAAGGAACACATTGTATTGTTTCAGTCGGTTCTTCCTCATTCGCGCTCATAATTGAGAGCCGTTTTTTTTTTTGTTGGATTCCTTATTCTTTGAAGAATCTGTTGTAAAAGTTTCAGAATTTTTCTCAATTGGTTGAACTGGGTGGGAACTGGTTCAACAGGTCCTACTAGGCAGTCCCATTTAATAAACACATTGCATTGTTTTGGCCGATTCTCCCTCATCCAGGCATGGAATTGAGTGCCATTTCTTTTGTTGGATTCCTTATTCTTCGAGGAATTTGCTAGTAAAGTTTCAGAATTTTTTTCCTATCGGTTGGACCGGTTGGGAACCAGTGCAACAGGTTCTGCTGGGCGGCCCCAGTTTTAACATGCTTTGACTCCCATTTTTGTCGTGGCTTGAGCCCTTAGGCTCCAAGGCACTTGTGGGCCACCTTTAGGGTCAGAGCTCGCTTTGGTTAGATTTCATGTGAGCCCAATTCATGGATGAGAAGAATGTGGGTTAAGCAAGCATGGTTTGGTTTGATGGAATTTAGAGGAATGTGTGCAAAAGAAAGCAAACAATTTATTTCATTTCGACCTGCTTCCCTCCTTTTTAGGTATGAGATTTGATGCTTGATTGAGAATGCATGTTGTATGCTTGTATTACTTGCCTCACCTTTTCGTTGCAGTGTATGACTGGGGACTACAAGTACGCACTTCGGCTTTGGATAATGGAATTCACATGAATGCTTGGTGCATGATTGCTATGTATATTTGTTGTGCATTTGAGCTTATTGACTGACCTCTTATGCAGCGCTTGGCTAAGGACCTCAAGTATGCACTCTGATTTTGACTTGTTGAGTGTATGTGCATGCTAAATATTAGGCGGGTCCATGTGATTCATGTCATTTGTTTAGCCTAAGGTTTGTTTGATCTTTGACCCATATGCTCCCATATGCCCAGTTCGTTAGAAAAGACCGAGTTCCGGGCCTAGAGGGGTGCTATCTCGCATGAGGTACCTTCCCGATAGGTAACCTGATCCCCGGACCCAGAATCTAGTTTTCGCAGGCCGCTTTTTCCTTACTAGAGTCATGCTGGGGTTTTGTTCTTACTTAAATTTTCCCCATTTAAAAAAAAAAAAAAAGTATGTGTTGAATCCAAACAAAACCGTTCCTCACTGGGACAAAATTTTCAAAACTCGAAAACCAACTTTCCCTTTCACCTTTAAAATAGCGAGTCGCGTCGGTTGGTGGATCGGGTGAGAGTCCACAAATTTGGCGACTTTGCTGGGGATCGAACCCAGAATCTCTGGTTTCATAAGAAGATCAAACTTGAACTTGAGTTGGGTATATTGGAGCACATGGTTCATTGACCAATTTACTCTTAGGCTTTATAGGTGACTGGTGATCACTTACTAGGTTGGTATTTGACTTGCACTTGTGATGAGTTGTTGCCTGTGTGTTCACCTGATTGGTTGTGGCATGTTTATTCGTTGTTGTTGGTTCTTGGTTTTGCGGTTCATGATAGACTTGGATGATTAGCTTATGGGTAGATTGTATTGTAGGGTATCTCTTTGCGCATGACTGCTTGCTGCATGACTGCTCTTTCTCTTGCATGACTGCTTGTCGTTTGTGTTTGTGGGGCGCGCTTGTATCCCCTTATTTCTGAATCACTAGTCTTGGTTGACTATTCCTTATTGGTTTCTTGAATTGTTTGGGAGTCATTCCCCGTGTCGGCCTCAAACTCAGAAGCAGTTTTCAGATACCTCTTATCAGATGATACGACATGATCAGTACAGGCCAGCTATTCCCATTAGGCCAGCAGGGCCTGCTTATCTGCATCCGTCTCCATAACCAGTATATGCTACACAGGCATTCTAGAGGCCACCCATGCAGTTCCATCAATATAGAGCACCACCTCTGCCGAGGCCAGCTAGACAGTTCATACAGCTTAGGATGCCATTAAGTAAAGCATTTCAGAGATTGGTTGAGGGGGGATTGATTGCCCCGTTACTGCCCAGACCACCACTACAACCTACCCCACCAGGATTCAAGACAGACCTTCACTATGCTTACCACCAGAGAGCGGGCCATGATACAAACAGTTGCTCAGCACTAAGACATGCTATACAGGACTTGATTGATCAGGGTTTGGTTGATTTAGGACAACCCGCAATGACCACAGACCCGTTACCTACTCATGACACTAGAGTTGTACCTCCACTCCAAGGGGAATCCATTTGATTGAGCACACAGAGGGTGATGTATTTATGATGGGATGGGATAGAGAGGCTCCTCAGCCGATTAGTTTGTACGAGGACTCAGATTTTAGTGAATATACCCATAGACAGCAGGTCCCCAAGCCATTTAGGTTGGCCCTAGATAAGATTCCCCGACAACCCGCAGTTTCACCAGTGTATTACAACATGTGTCGCCTTTGACACCTTTCATTCTGTTCCGAGAGGGGTATGGGCCTGCTCATAGAGATGTTTAGATAGTCACACGGAGCGGGAGAGTAGTACATTCTCCACCTGTCGATAGGCCATTTGCTGATACAACTGCTAGAGAGAAGCTTTAGAGAGAGGATGACGAGATTTTACGGCAGTTGCGAACTACGCAGGCTCGCATATCCATTGGGAGCCTATTGGCCTCATCTAGCACACATAGAGATGCATTGGTTAGAGCCTTTGGCCATATTAGAGTTGATACTGCTACCACCCCGAAGGGGCTGATTCACTTTCTGATAGCTGATAGGGCTACATGCATTGTGTTTTTCGACGATGACTTGCCACCAGAGGGGTCAGGTCATATTCGCCCTTTGTATAATGTTGCATGTTCAGGCCATCGAGTGCCAATAGTCCTGTTGGACAACGGCTTTGTCTTGAACGTTTGTCCTTTGGCTACAACCATTGCTCTTGGCTTTTCTCCATCTGATTTTAGGCCATCTACACAGACCATCAGAGCTTAAGACGGGAATCAAAGGATAATTATGGGTACTCTCACTTCACACGTTATGATTGGGCCAATCAGATACTCAGTGCTTTTCTAGGTTCTGAGGATTCAGTCATCTTTTAACTTGCTTCTTGGTCGTCCTTGGATTCATAAGGCTGGTGCTATACCATCTTCTCTTTATCAGAATGTGAAGTTCATACATGAGGGTCGCATTATCATGATACAGTCTGACCGGGATGTTGTCACTTATTCCAAGCCAGTATTACAGATTAGTCATAGTGAGGACGACTTGCATTTGACTGGGTTTACTTTCGATGAGGTTCAGGTTGTTAGTTTAGAGGATGACAACAGAGATATGGTGTTTATGTCATTCGACCAGTATAGTAGCACCTTGGGGCTTAACATGATGAGGAACATGTCTTATCTACCCGGCTTGGGATTGGGTCTCCGCCAGCATGGACCACACGAGTTTTTACTTTCACGGTTGATCATGACATACCTTATGGGTTAGGTTACACTCCTACGGAGGAGGATGCACGTTACATGGCGCGATTGCGCAATAACAGAGTAAGGGCCCATTTGTTTGGGGTTCCTTTTGATTACCCCCTTCACCCGTACACCTTTCAGTTGACTGATTACTTTTTCAGAGGTGATTACTACTCAAAAAGTGTTATTTGATAGCTTGTGATTAACTCTTTTAAACAATTTTGAGTAGTAGTTATCACCTTTTAACCCAATTAACATGTTAAGGACCCTTGCAATCAATTCTAATCAAATTGTGTTAAGTTTTGGTGTTTTTGATAGCTTTTTGATCACCAAAGCAATCTGAGATTGAGGAAAGTTCTTTGGAATCCATGGGGAAAGATATCCAGACAGGGCGTCTGGATAGACCATCGGATGGTGGCGGAACGTGGGCTATAGCAAGGCTTGCTCACTTTAATCAATGATCCGGACAACATATCCGGATAGGATATGCTATTGTCCGGGTGTGATGATCGCGAGTGCTGGGTGCTTCTCCCTGAGGGAGTCCGGATAGGGGAGCGCCGCCATATGTCCTCTTGAGGAATCCAGATGGAGTTGATCCGGATAGCAATTGCGCACTCCGTGTCATCAGGGGGAGGGGTCCCTACACTTTGTACACGTAGACGGTCCGCCCGCCAACTTTTCACCTTCTCCGGATGTCTCACATCCGGAATTCCGCCCGCCGACTTTCCACCTTATCCGGAAATCTTACATCCAACACCTGACGCCGGATGGGAGAGGAGGGCGTTTCAACTTCCCCGGTCAGCTATGTCCGGATCTTCTCATAGCACTTATCCGGAGAGTTTCGCAGCCATTTTTGCACAGTGCCGCGGTGTTCTCCTGAAGCTTCCCGATATTTGCGACCGACACTTTGAGATATTTAGCTTTAGATATTTGTTGTCTAAATTCCCAAAGTCTCTTTGTAATCCACCTATCATAGGATTCCTTAGTCTCTAAGTAAGAACAAAGGGTGAATAAGCTTTTATATATAGTTGTAATTTTCTTTAGAGAGATATCATGTAATTCTGGGGAGCTTGTTCTCAGACGCATCCTTTGTATAATTTTGCAAGAAATATATTTTACAGAGCACTTGCTCTGTTTTTCTATATATCTTTGTTTTCTCATTCTTTTTCTTACTAGCCAAACAGGCTCTGAGGAAGTTTCCTCAGAGAATGAGTGGCTAGACTTTTAGTTCCTTGGAGCTAAGGTTGCCGGGAAAGGTTCCAAGTGCAAGAATTAGTAGCTTTGTGGTTTCAGCCATTAATGAAGAGAAAGTGTTATCCTTTAATGATTTCTATGTTTTTAGTTAACTTAAAACACCTTAAATTCACTTGAGCCAACACTTGGTAAGGCAAGTGATCTCCGTTCATGGAGATGCATTAGTTACCTCTTGCGAGCTTTTGGGAAGTGACTTGAAGGTAGGATTTTCTAGAATCACCAACACTTGGTAAGCTTTTGGACTCCAAGGAGACATCCATTAGTTATCTCTTGCGAGCTTGAGAAGAGAAGTCCAAAGTTAAAGATCACCTTGAATGGCAAATGCCAGGTGAGAGGCACGAGCCATTGCAAGTTGCATCAGTGAGAAAGAATTAGAGCTGAAATCCATTTAAAGGATACCTCTGTACAACACCGGTTAGAGAATTGACTATATGTTAATTCTCTAATGCGAGGAAATGAACCAAATGACCGGAGCTCTGTTTTTGCATAAAGAACCGACCCTATGAACCCAAACCTCCAAGGAATGTTTTTCTTCATAAGTAATTTCCATTACTTTCTTTTTAGTTAGCTTAAAACCAAACCTTTTCCACCAAAGATTATGTTTTCTTTTAAAGCTAACCTTGAAATGAAAAGGCACCAATTCAGCTTTGAATTGATATCAGTTGTGAGTTGAAAACCCTTCCCAGTGAACAATCCTAGAGCCACTATGCTATATTAGCTAAAGCTATCCTAATGCATGGTGATATAAGTTATAAATTTTGTTGATTACTCTCTCAATCAAAGAGCACCAGTTGGACATTAATCAGCTGAGACACCAATTGGGAATCACGAATCAAGAGGTTCAGATCATGCACCCCACATGAAGGGGATCATTTGTATTTTAGAGGCTATTGAGGTTCAGGACCTCCAGCGGACCTTAGGGCAAATGCATTTGGGTACCGGGATCCTTGAGACACCTGATGTTATGATAGTTGCACCCCCGTCACCCGACCGATCCAGCATGTTCTCTATATGCTTCCCAGAGGTAGTTTTTGATTATGATATACTTATGGATATTGTGATTGATGCTGATGGAGTGACTCTGCCTGATGCTTGTACTAATGAGATGGACGTGATAGGGGTAGGTCGTATTCTCAATGCAGTCCCACACGGTCCTCACTTTAATTTCAATTTGTTCGGAGTTTATGTGATTGACACTGATGATGTGACTCTTTATGATGCTTGCACAGATGAGATGGATATGATTGGCACTGGTCGTATTCTGGATGCAGCCCCGCACGGGCCTCGTTCTGCTTTGGATATGTTTGGGGCTTTTATGCTTAAGATAGATGATGATGACTCTGTTGCTGTTGTTACTCCTAATGTTATTACTATTGAGGGAGCATCCAATTCTGTGGACCCACTTCTTTCTTTTGACACTATGTCCGGGTTTGTCACCCGCTTTGATGATGTGGTTGGTGGAAATAATAATGATATGAGTGTTTTCGAGTAGTCACCTGTGTCATTGCATTTTTCTTTGATTGTACCACTGGCACCCATGGCATATATACATGATGTTGATGATGTGAAAGACCCAGATGGCCCATTGAGTGATCAATCAGATTTTGATTCAGATTCGGAGAAAATGAAAGTAACATTTGTTTTTGGTAGCATTGAGTTGGTAGATTTCGAGACCCCTGATCAACCTAGGGAGTTGAAGATTGGCACCTTCTTATCTCCTGACGAGATGAGCAGACTGATTGACCTACTTAGGTCATACCTAGATGTATTTGCATGGTCATATGAGGACATGTTGGGCCTTGATCCCTCTATAGTCCAACATTGCTTGCCTATCCTGCCACATGCTAGACCAGTTAAGTAGAAATTGAGGAAATTACACCCTCGATAGAGTTTGCAGGTTAAGGAAGAGATTCAGAAACAACTCAGTGTTGGTTTCTTATTAGTGGTTGAATATCCTGAGTGGTTGGCTAATGTCATCCCTATTCCTAAAAAGGATGGCAAAGTTAGAGTATGTGTTGACTTTCGAGATTTGAACAAGGCCAGTCTTAAGGATGATTTCCCCCTCCCACACATCGATATGTTAGTTGATAGTACTGCAGGGCATTCGATGTTATCATTTATGGATGGGTTTTCTGGGTATAATCAGATTTTGATGGCTATAGAGGATATGAAGAAGACTTCTTTCATCACTGAATGTGGTACTTACTGCTATCGGGTTATGCCATTTAGGTTGAAGCATGCAGGGGCCACCTATCAGAGAGCTACTATTACTATATTTCATGACATGATGCATAGAGATGTTGAGGTATATGTGGATGACATGATAGTGAAGTCTCGAGACAGGACAGATCACTTAGCAGCCTTACAGAGATTCTTTGAGAGGATCAGACAATTCAGATTAAGATTGAATCCCAAAAAGTGCACCTTTGGGGTAACTTCTGGGAAATTGTTGGGGCATATCGTTAGTGAGCGTGGTATAGAGGTTGATCCGGAGAAGATCAGAGTCATACTTGACATGCCTGCTCCGAGGACTGAGAGAGAGATCAGAGGCTTTCTTGGCAGATTATAGTATATTAGTAGTTTCATTGCCAGATTGACAAACATATACGAGCCTATCTTTCGTCTTTTGAGGAAGAACCAGCCTACAGTTTGGGATGATGATTGCCAGCGCGCTTTCGAGAAGATTAAGGAGTGTTTCCTTTCTTCTCCTGTTTTAGTACCACCTACGCTAGGGCGTCCTCTGCTTCTATACATGTTAGTATTGAACATTGCCATGGGATGCATGTTAGCTTAGCTCGATGATTCAGGAAAAGAGCGAGCCATTTATTATCTGAGTAAGAGGATGCTCGAGTATGAGTGCAGATACATTATGATTGAGCGTCTCTATTTGGCACTGGTTTGGGCCACCAGAAGGTTGAGACACTATGTGACCAAGTATTCCATATTATTAGTCTCACGATTAGATCCTTTGAGATATCTGTTCGACAGGCCTGTTTTGACTGGTAGGCTCATGAGATGGTTATTGCTACTGACAGAGTTTGATATTCAGTATGTCACACAAAAATAAGTAAAAGGGAGTATTGTTGCAGATCATTTGGATTTTTTGCCAGTATCTGATGACAGACCGATTGACAATGATTTCCCTGATGAGCAGTTTGTCTCAATGACTAGTATTGTAGGATGGCAGTTGTACTTTGATTGTGCCGCCAATCAGTCAAGGTTTGGTATTGGCATCCTATTGATATCACCTCAGGGTGATCATATTCCCAAATCAGTTCGATTGACATTCTCTGATCATCATCGGCTGACGAATAATGTTGTTGAGTACGAGACATGCATTACAAGTCTAGAGACTGCACTCGATCTTGGAGTTAGACGGTTGGAAATCCACGGGGATTCCAACTTGGTTATTCAGCAGACTCAGGGTATCTGGAGGACTCGGGATGAGAAGTTGAAACCTTATCATGCTTATTTGGATTTGTTGGTCGATAGGTTTGAGTTATACATTTTCCCAGGGCAGAAAATCAGTTTGCTGATGCGCTAGCCACCTTGGCTTCTATGATTGAGATCCCTGCGGGAGTGATTGTGTGACCATTGCTGATTGAGACCAGGTTCGTACCAGCTTATTGTTGTCTGATTGGAGATATCGAGGATCAGGATGGACTACCATGGTACCATAATATTTATCAATTTCTGTCATATGATGCTTACCCTGAGCTAGCCACTGTCAAGGATAGGAGAGCTTTAAGGTAGTTAGCCACTAGATTTGTGATTTGTGGAGAGTCATTATACAGACGATCGCCCAATGGCCTATTATTGTTATGTCTAGACCATGCCTCTGCCAGATCG
>NC_048445.1:18559033-18649033 GCF_004353265.1 Vitis riparia
TATACACAATTCTAATTAATGAATATTTTATTAAGGAAATGTTTCAAAGAAATTTATTTTCATCAAATTTATAAGCCTTTTGGTAATAATCTTTTAATGGTAAATTATCTCTAATGAATATTTCCAAAATACTTATTTTCCAAATTGGAAAGTCTAGTGTAATAATGAAATTACCAATTTATGAAATTTTGAAAATCTTGAGAGCATCTTATCCAATAATGGAACTTTTGCTTCTCATATTCAAAATTCCTCATAAATTTACTTTCCTTATCCCTACACCTTTCCAACTTAATAAATATTTCTATGGAAACTTCATAATAATTTATCCCATTAAATACTACCAAAAACAAAATCTTTTAGTAATTCATTAACGGATAAAATATTCTCTATGAAAAATTCCTAAAAATGTTTATTTCCATAAATGAATTAAAAAATCCATTTTAGAAAGTATTTTCAAAATATTTTATATCTCCATTAAATTACTAAAACTTTCCAAAGTTATTTTGGTAACCCTTCTAATCATAAATTAACTATCATGAGATTTTCCAAATCCGTTATTTGTCTTTTAAACCAGGACTTTGTGCTAAAAGAATTGTTATCTTATTCTTTATCATTGAACTGTCCAAACAAAATGGTTTCCTTCCCCTCTTCGAGGAGGAGAGCTTAGAGGACCAACTATAGGTATAGTTTTCATTCTCTCATCGAGAAAGAATAGGAAAACCTCCTAAACTTTAATAAACAGATAATTATAAGGAAATATCAATCTTCTTAGCAACAACCAATTTAAATAAATAATTTAAAAAAAAAATCTCATAAAAATTTACTAAGAATACCAAAATACTTGTCTTTAGGTTTTAAAAATTATTTTGGTAACTTTCTTATATAAATTATCTATCATGAATTTCCAAAATTAACTTATTTTCTTTAAATCGAAATTTGTACGAAACAAGGAAAATATTGTTTTATAAAGATTTGTAGAAACAAGAACTTTTCCTTAAAATAAAGATTTTATTCTTAGAGATCTTAAAGATTTGAGAAGATTTTAAATAAAATTAAAATCTCCAATAATTAATTTTAAAAAGAAAAGAAAGCTCTTAATCCTTTTCCAACATATCTTTTCTTAAAATAAAATATCCTAACAATGTACATTCCAATTTAAATAAGTTTTCTAATTTTGAAAAATATATGAAAATTTATTTCCAATTAAGAATACCAAAATATCTTAAGACCGCATATGAAATTAATCAAGAGCATATAATAAAAACAAGGGAATAATTAAAAATAATATTTCTCATGGCCTTTAGGGATCCTATTGCGTATTTTGGTAATTAAAATTTTGATAAAACCCAAATTACCTAAAATAGTCCTACAACCAAAGATAGGGTTAGTGAAAATTGAAACCCCAAAAGGCCCAATTTCCACTAAAAAATAAGCCCAAGAAGAGGCTAAAAAAATGAAATGAAACAACAAAAAGCAATTGGACCCATGTGCAATCTTGTAACAACATGATCTTTGCGCAACATTGCTTCAATTGGCCATATTTCTCTCGTTTCAACTCTGAATTGTGATATTTTTGAAGTGTTGGATTCCTGACTTCCTAAGCTACAAAACCATATGTAGCTTGCCCAAAGAAAGAACTAGGAGGTAGTCCTGATTTTGAGTTAAAGTTGACATCACTATTCTACCATTGATCTCAAAATAAGAACTTCTAAGAATCCTTCTTTTTTCTTTAACCACCATAAAATCTCAAAAAGAAACTTCAATATTCTTTCTTTTCTCTTGGGTCACCATAGATGGATAAAAAACTAAAATTTTTTACAACAATACAAAAAATCATATGCTCCTATAATGGAGCTTACAGATATCTATTGAAAATAAAAAAATTTATAATGAAATAAAAATCCTATATCCCTTATGGGTTGTATAACCCAATCTAGAGAATATACTACCAAATATCATTATAATTATAACAAAAATATTATATGAAAATTCGCATATATTCATTCACAAGTTTAATTTTATCCCTAGAGGACATGGGATAAAAAAAAAAAAATACCCTACAAAACAGAGTTAGCACACCCTATAACAGACCTAACATGCTAGAACCTACCCTAGGGCTCCAATATAGGTTGTTGGGAACCCTAGATTACTCCATTCCTATGCCTTGGATCTCGTAGGGTGCATGTAAACTATCATAGGCTTTTTTAAATCTATTGCAATGGAAATATATGGCTATAAAAACCATATCAGTATAAAGATTTTGAGAAAAAGTACTCATACTTAGATCTAGATGTTCCTAGATCAATTCTTTGCTGTGAAGAACATGTCTAAATAGTCTGAAGATCTTGTACACCCAAGCTCTTCTGCCCAATGACTCAAACCATGATCTTGGCACTCCAAAGTGTGGGCAATGGAAAGGAAGAAGCTTTGTCTCTCTCTATCTCTCTTTAGAGGTAGAAGACAACTGACTAAAAGTCATTAGGCCCTAACCTATAAGGGGGTATTTATAGGGTTATCCACCGGGCTTAAGTGACTTGAGCCCATCAAGACTTGGGTTACTTAATCTAGCCCAAAATTGGCTTCAATTGATTAATTAACCACATAGACTCATCTAATTAATCAATTAGCCCAATCTAAAGACCTTGTTCATCATCTCCTATGCAACCATAAGAAATTACCAAAATGCCCTTATGTAAAAAAAATGAACCTAGAGCCAATCTAATCCTCATAAAACACATCATCATGGTATATGAGCTCAAAGAGGGGACCATTGAGACCCATAGGAGTACTAGCTCCCATTGGTCCCTATTCAATCTCGTATACCTTGATGACATGATTTATGAGGGTTGGATTGACTCTAAGTTCACTTTTCTGTATAAGGGTATTTTGGTAATCATGCAAGGTTGCACAAGAGTTAGTAAACAAAGTCTCTAGATTGGGATAATTGATTAATTAGATTGCTCTATGAGGTTAATAAATCAATTAGAACCTATTTTGGGCTAGATTAATCGACTTAAGACTTTGGTGGTCTCAAACCAATTAAGCTCAATTACGGAACCCTATAAATATCCCCTTAGGGGTTAGGGTTTTCAAGAGAGTTGTCTTTCACCATCTAAAGAGAAGGGAGTCATAGCCTCCACTATCCCATACCTCCTCATCAATTGAGTGCCAAGATCAAATTAGAGGCATTGGGTGAAAGATCTTAAGTTTACAAGGCTTCTAACTACTTCGATTTGTATTTTCATCAAATGCACAAATATAAATCCTTTGATTATTATTATTATTATTATTATTATTATTATTATTATTATTATTATTATTTTGCTTCCATTTCTTAGGATCTAGAAGTCTTAGGGAGTTTTCATGCACTAACCTGGTCTTGGGATAAAGAATAGAGACATCCAAATTCCCTATACTTACACCTAAGCGGAAGATCAACCAACTTCTAAACATGATTCGTTGCCATGAAACTCATATCTTCCCTTATAACAACCATCTATTCTACTGATTTAGGTGAAGTCAAAGCTTCTTCAAAAGAAACAGGTTCATCAAGGATTGAACAAGTACACATGTAGAATTCCTCTTCATTCTCAAAATAAAAATGGGGAATTTGACCACATTTGCTTCTATGTAACTTGAAACCTTGTGAAGAACCATCTGGTTGTACATTCCCACTAAGAGGTAAGAAACTCCCACTATCTTCGGCAATTTCATAATAAGCTTGCAATTCTTACCTTTGCTCAAAGATTGTGTTGCTTCCTTTTGTAACTCATAGAGTTCAAGACTTTTCTTTATTTCACTAATATAAGGAAAATTATTTTCTATAAAATCAACATTGTGTGACTTTATTTCAGTCAATCCTTCATTAGGATCTTCACCACACATTACATAACCCTTTGAGTAATAAGAATATCTTATAAAGACATTCTTATTTGCTTTAGGGCCTAACTTCTCATATCAATGAGAAGTATTATGAACATAGCTTGTACAAACCCAAGGTTGCAAATTCTCTAAATTTGGCTTTGCACCATGTCATAACTCATATACAGTTATAGGGACTGACTTAGAAGGCACTTGATTAAGGATGTAGGTAGCAGTTAAAAGTGCATACCCCTAAAAAGATATTAGGAAGTTAGCTTGCATCATCATTGACCTAACTAAATCTTGTAAGGTATGATTCCTTCTTTCTGCTACAACATTTTTTTTTTGTGGAGTGCCAAAAATTGTTAACTGTTTGCTATCCATTTCTTCTCACATAGTTTTTGAAATTGATGTGACAAGTATTTGTGACCTTCATCAATTTGAAGAATTTTTAAAGTCCTCTATTTTTTATTCTTAACATTTGCTAAAAAAATCTTGAAACAATCTAATGCTTCAAAGCGATGATAAATCAAATATGCATAACCAAAATGCAAATAATCATCAATGAATGTGAGAAAATAAGAGGCACTATAGAGTGCCTTCACATGTTGAGGTCCATGATGGGAAAAAAACCCAAATCTCTCTATTTCCCTAACCCAGATCAGGTTGGGAACATGCATAACTATCTTAGGCCTTTTCTAAATCCTATGCATAGTGAAAAAAAAAATAGTATTTTTAAACTTTAAAGGGATTTAGAAAGCACTAAAAAAAACCATACCTCAGATTTGGATGTTCCCGAGTCAAATCCACGCAGTGAAGATAAAAAACAAAATCACAAAAGTCTCGTAAACATGAAGTCTTCCTCTCGATGACTCGAACCTTGATCTTGACACACTTCTGATGGGGATGGAAAGGATGGTAGAGGCTATGACTCTTTCTTTCTCTCTCTAGAGATGGAAGATGGCTTTCTAGAAAAACTATCTGAACCATAACCCCTAAGGGGGTATTTATAGGGTTTTCTATTGGGCTTAAGTGACTTGAGCCCACTAAGGGCTTCGGTCACTTAATCTAGCCCAAAACAGGCCCTAATTGATTAATTAACCCAACAAGGCGTACTATTAATCAATTAGCCTAATCTAGATACTTTGTTCACTTACCCTTATGCAACCTTGCATAATTACCAAAACACTCTTATGCACAAAAGTGAACCTAGAGTCAATCTAATCCTCATAACACATGCCAACAAGGTATATGAGCTTAGAGCGGAGACCACTAGGACTCATAGGAATATTAGCTCCCTTAGAATCCAATTATAAATTTAATTCAATATTCAACTATAGAGAATCAACTGAACTTCAGTATCCTATATAAATAACTCTAAGACACCAAATGCTTGGGTCTGTGACCTGTTATCCATTGTGTTCAATCTCCCTATAAACTGGGGTTCATAGTCTAACAAGGTGAAAACTATCAACTTTTCAAGACTACCTCTACCATCCTTGAGTTATAGATCCTCCTATTGTGTGTTTAATTGACATATCTTAGCTCTTAAAGAGTCTATGTCAAGTTCCACTTAAGGAACTACTATAACCATAGTTTTCATGAACACACCTCCTTACAATCACCCAATAGGACACACTGTTTCAATCCCAAGAGATATCATGGCGCCTTTATTGAAAATACCTATTGCTACTAACTTCCATCAATAGTGACCCAATCCATAGCGAATATATGATCAGCTTACGATCTCACCCGTAGGTCAAAGCCACTGCTAACTTCAACACAAACTCAATATTCTTTCAAGGTTGAGAGACAATACAATGAAACATCTTAGTGAATTCATGACTACTTGATAGCCTTAAGTCAAAACTCACCATAGGTCCTGTCTAATGTGCAACCATACACACTAATGCACTCACCATAGGAAATCCATCCCAATAGCCAAGACCAACCATCCTTCCAATTAGGAGGTGGTGCACTACAACCTCTAATGGGTTGCTTAGGACCATGAACCAATTGCGAACAAGTCATCTATTTGCAAGGAACCCATGACTTAGATCTTCTATGCAACTCCTTATGTACCTAAGTCACGTACAATGTAAAAGATGTAGGTAAGAATGCTCATAAAGTATAATACATGGAATAAGGATAGATAAAAGTGAAACTGAAACATCATTAAATAAATAATGAATTCCAAATTTATTACATCATGTCATGCTTTTAAGAGCTCTATCCTAACAGTCCACATATATTTGAATGGACTAACTTTACAATGTACAAGTCTCAGGTGTCTTTCCAAAAGTTTTCCTATAAGCTTTACCTATTAGACATGACTCACACATAGGTAGGCTAACATTGGCGAGTGACCTTGGAAATTCTTTTTTAGCTAGTCTAACCATTCTTTCTTTGCTTATGTGTCCTAATCTAGTATGTCAATTCAAAAGAATTAGTAGTATTATCACAAGTCACATAAGAAGATGAATCTAAATCCAACATAAATAAAGTATTACATAGAAAAAAAAAACCCTTGTCCATATGAGGCCTTATTTAAATATAATTCAATCTTTAATCCAATAAAATAAAATTTGAAACCCAATTCAAGTAGTGTAATTTTTGAAAATAGATTGCAATGGACACTCGATGCATATAACATATCATGAAAAGTAATGTATGCCTTAAGCATAATTTGAGTTGGTATGTTCCAACTCTTAAAACATTTCCCCTTGTTTAGTTTCTTATAGTAACGTAGTGTTTTGTTACTTCCATTAATTAGTATCCCTCTATAATCTACAATCCTACTCAACTTTTTGTTTTATGTTTTGTTGCTCCTAAGACTATAATCCACATTTGAAAAGAATAAGGAGCTAATGCACATGTACAAATATATGGAAAAAAAAAAAGAGTTAGGATTTAGGTATATCTTCTTTAGTTTAGTGTACTCACGAGCAAAGGGACCTAACTTTTCATAGTTGTAGCTTTTCATTTTGCCTCTATCATTATTTCAACCTCACTTGCCTCGCAAACACTTTTTTATTTATTTTTATTTTTTTATTTCCTTTCTTTGGCCTCAAATTTCCAACTGTACTACCACATTTTGCTTATCCCTTAAGCTTAAGCTTATTAGCTTGTCATTGCACCCACATGGGCAATCAATGTGGTGTGTTTCACATTTAAGTGCTTCATTTCCAACTTAATGTGGCAAATAAGTATTAGTAAAAGTTTTGATATTCTTGTTGAGCATAAGCACAAGTTTCATTTGGCCCCATGATTCAAGCAAAGAGCATATAATAATTGTGACTTGTTGTTCATCATTCAAGTTCACAAATTAAGGCTGACATGCTCCTCAAATGTTCAGTCATGGTGTGTTTGGGATTCATGATATATTGCTTAAACTTGAAAGTGAACACTCACAACCTAGTTGCTGATTCATGCCTAATTGGTGTCTCAGCTGATGTGTGTCCAGCTGGTGCTCCTTGATGGCAGGTGTAATCAACAAAATTTTTAACCTATAACACCATGAACTAGGGTAGCAAATACAAAGCTACTATAGCATAGTGGCTCTAGGATCGTTCCACTGGGAAGGGTACTCAAGTTGAAAATGATACCAATTCAAAGTGAATTGGTGCTGTTTCATTTCAAGATTAGCTTAAGAAATAAAACACAAACTTTGGTAGAAAAAGGTTTGGACTTAGATTAACAACACAACAAGTGATGAAAATAACTTAAGAAGAAAAGCATTCCTTGGAGATTCAGGTATACAGGGGAGATTCCTCATGCAAAAGCATAGCTCCGGTCACTTGGTTCAATTCCTCACATTAGAGAATTAACATAAAGTCAATTCTCTAACAGGTGCTGCATAAATGCATCCCTCAATTGGATTTCAGCTTTAATTCTCTCACTGATGCAACTTGCAATGGTTTAAGCCTCTCACTAGCCTTTACCATTCAAGGTGATCTTTAACCTTGGATTACCCGTCAAAAGCTCGCAAGAGGTAACTAATGGATGTCTCCTAAGAGTCCAAAAGCTTACCAAGTGTTGGCTATTCTAGAAAATCCTACCTTCAAGTCACCTACCAGAGGCTCGCAAGGGGTAAACTAGTGCATCTCCATGGTTAGAGATCACTTGCCTTACCAAGTGTTGGCCCAGGCGACTCCAAGACGTTTTAAGTTAACTAAAAACATTAGAAACCATTCACGGGACACACTTACTCTTCATTCATAGCTGAAACCACAAAGCTTCTGATTCTTGCACTTGGAACCTTTCCCGGCAACCTTAACTCCAAGGAACTAAAAGGTTTAGCTACTCATTCTCTGGGGAAAGCTCCTCAGAGAGTGCATAACTTATAAATATGAAAAACACAATCAAAGAGAGAAGGTAAGGCAGTAAAGAGCTAAAGCTCTTTGTATTTCTTTCTTTTGAACTTACAAAAGGTTTAACAACCAGAACACCCTCAGAACAGGCTCCTCGGGCTCAATTTAAACCAAAAAATACAATTACAGCTATCCCCTGATATTTTGCCAAATTCCTAGCTTAAAAACTAAGGAAACCTATCATTGGTGACTTACAAGGAGAATTTAGGAATTTAGGCAACAAAAAACTAATGAAAAATATCTCCAAGAGTCGGTTACAAATATCGGGAAGCACTCAGGACCACTTCGCAAGTGAAGAGTGAGGTCTGCGAAATTTCGCAGGTGCACAAGAAGGGCTGCGAAATTTCTTCATAGCAACCAGCTGCTTCAACATCTTCACAAAGTTGACTTCCACCTTGTGGAGTTTGGCTTCCATCGTGGCATGAAGCTTCAGGGGAACTCCATAGCACTTGTGCAAAAAGGCTGCGAAACCATTCTGCAACAAGAATGGTGATTTCGCAGCACTTTTCTGAAGCCTTCCTTCAGCTTGGAGCAGTTGTCTTCCAAATGTTGTAACTTCCTCATTTCAGCTCCAAATTGCACACGGTTTGAGGCATTGGATTGTTGACTTCCCAAGCTTTCAAATGACATATTGTATGCATAATTTGGACTTCAGGAAGTGCTCCAAAAATGGCTGCAGTGACTGTCATCAAGAGTGCTCCACGGCTGATTTCTCTTTGCTTCCCCTTTTCACTTCCACTTTGCTTATGGCAAAAGAGCTTCAAGGCTTTAATTCTTCATGCCTCTGAGCTTCCCATAGCTTTCCAAGGATTCCATATAACTCTCCTCAATCTCATAATGCTTTGGTGATCAAAATACTAACAAAAACACCAAAACTTACACATTTTGATTAGAATTGATTGAAAGGGGCCTTAACATGCTAATTGGGTTAAAAGGCACTAACTACTACTCAAAAGTGTTTAAAAGAGTTAATTAGAAGCTAGCAAATAGCACTTTTTGAGTAGTAATCAGTTGCAAATGTCAAACCATAAGCAATTTAAAGCTTATTCCATGCGTCCTACATAGTGGGGTAATTCTCAAACTCCCCTATTAAGTCATTTTGTTTGCTACTCAACATAGTGAAATATGTACATTGATCTTTTTTACCTAGAAATAATAAACTATCATATTGCAACAGTGTTGAGCTAAAATTCCTTCTTTGGGTTGGATCATAACATTAGTTAAGGTCATTGAGACCTTTTATTCATTTAATAGGTATTGGATTTTTCTATGTCATATATCATAATTATTATTGTCTAATTTTTCTTTTTTAGTCAAATCAACAACTTCACTACATTTATTATATAAAATATAACATTAGCATATATTTCTCAATTTCAAAGCCTGCTATATTTTTATTAACATAATGAGATCAATATTGCGATTAAGTTCCTAAAAACATGACATGATGTAACAAAGTCAGACTTGATTGTCACTTGCTATCCCTTTTGTCAATTGACATTGATTTGAGAATTCATTTCATGTATCTTACATTGTACATGCCTCAAGTGAATTAGGAGTTGCACAGAAGATACAAGTTATAGGTTCCTTGTAGGTAGATAAGTTGTCCATAGTCGATTCATGGATTTGGGTAATTTAGTAGAGACTATAGTTCACCACCTCCTAATTAGAGGGATGGCTTATCTTGGCCATCAAAATGGATTTCCCATGGTAAGTACACTAATGTATGTGATGTACATTGAACAAAAACTATGGTGAATCAAGACACAAGACTATCAATTGTCATGATTCACTAAGTTACTATACTACATGGACTCTTAACCTTGAGAAATATTAAGCTTGTGCCAAAATCAATAGGAGACTTTGACTTATGGATGAAATCCTAAAGTAATTATATATACATCTGGATTGAGTCACTGTTGATGGTGGTTGGTGGTAATAGGTGCTCTCAATAGAGGTACCATGATATCTCATGAGATTGAGATAGTCTGTCTCTTTGGGTGATCTAAAGGATATGTGATCATGAAATTTGTGGCGCTGTAATAATTCCTTTGGTGGAATTTGACATACGCTCTTTATGAGATAGAGTATGTTATTTGACCACATAATAAGTAGGATCTATAACTTAAGGATTGGAGAGTTAATCTTGATAGGTGATAACACTACCTTGTTAAATTAAAGATACCAGTTCATGGGAAGTCTGCATGTAGTAGATGGTTAGTCAAAGATCCGAGTTTTGTCTCATTATTATTTACATAGGGTACTAGAGTGCATTTGATTCTCCTTAGTGAAATGTTGAATCAACTTCAGAATTGGATTCTGAGGAAGAGAATACTCCTATGGGTCCTAGTGGTTCCCGCTCTGAGCTTATATACCAAGATAGCACGGCTTATGAGGGTTGGATTGGCTCTAGGTTAATTCTTATGCATAAAGGCATTTTGGTAATTATGCAAGGTTGCACAAAGGATAATGAGTAAGGTATTTGGATTGCTAATTGATGAATTAGATGGTTCTATGTAGTTAATTAATCAATTAAGACTCGTTTTGGGTTAGATTAAGTGACCCAAGCCTTGATGGGCTTAAGTCACCTAAGCCTAGTGGACAACCCTATAAATACTCCCTTATAGGTTAAGGTTTCCTAATGACTTTCAGTTAGTCGTCTTTTATCTCCAAAGAGAAAGAGAGAGAGTTAAAGCTTCCTCACTTCTATTTCCCACACTTTGGAGTACCAAGATCGTGGTTTGAGTCATCAGGTGGAAGATCTTAGGTGTATGAGACCTTTAGATTTTTTGGGCATGTTCTTTATCGAATGGATTTTGATTTAGGAACATCCAGATCACAAGTATGAGTTTCAAATCTCTATATCTTTATTCTAAAATGGTTTTGAAGCGATTATTTTCCATTGCATTAGATCTAAAGATCCCCAAGGTACATACATGCAACCTATGAGATCCAAAGCATGGGAACGTAGTAATCTAAAGTTCCCAACAATCGAAACTTTTTGCGATGCTCTTAATTATTTCTCATTGAATGTAAAATAGAACATTATAGCTAATTTAAAATTTTATTTTTATTTTTGAAAAATGATACCAATTTCCCTTTTAAAAAAAATCATCATAATATCAAGAAGATAATAAAAAAAATCACATTCATCCCTAAGTAAAGTCCAATTTGAATAATATTGAAAAAGAAACCCATATAAACAATTAATATGCAAATAAAAACTATATGCATGAAAAAAAAAACATAGAAAAGTAATCTATAAATTCAATAACCCTATTACCATTTTTTTAATTAATAGAGTAAACTCTTGGGCTAACCTATAGTTTTGTGTTTGCACATTTAAGCCTGCAATTTTTGGATTATTTTTGTAATTTCATACTTGGGCTTTCACTTTTGGATTGGTTTTATGTTTTCACATTTGGGCCTATAATTTTAGATTCATTTTGTGCTTTTGGACAGTTCATTTATGTACTTACACACTTGGCCTGTACTTTTGAATTATTTTTGTGTTTACCTGTGTTGGGATTGAGGCTTGGAAATCATGATATGATATAACAAATTGAGATTCATTTATAAATTTATTTATTTATGTTTCTTGGTTTCTCTTAAATATCTCATTTGTATTAATTGGTTATTTGAGAATACACGTCCCCCATTACTTACATTGCACATGACTTAGGTGCATTAGGAGTTGCACAAAAGATCCAAGTCATGGGTTCCTTATAGAGTGATGAGTTGTCCATAGTTGGTTCATGGATTTAGGTTATCCATCTGAGACTGTAGTATACTATCTCTTAATTGAAGGGATGACTTATCTTAACTATTGGGATGGTTTTCCCATGGTGAGTGTACTAGTGCATGTGAGGTGCATTGGACAGGACTTATGGTAAATCATGACATAAGGTTATCAATTGTCATGATTCACCAAGCTACTATATTACATGGACTCTCAATCTTGAGAGGATATTAAGCTTGTGCCAAAGTTAACAGAAGGCTTTCACATATGGGTAAGACCCTAAAGTGACCATATATCCCTATGGATTGGGTCACTATTGATGAAGGTTGGTGGCAATAGGTATTCTCAATAGAGGCACCATGATATCTCATGGATTGAGATAGTGTGTCTCCTTGGGTGATCCAAAGGACATGTGATTTATAATACTATGGCCATAACATTTCCTTTAGTGGAAATTTGACATATGCTCCTTAGAGCTAGAGTATGTAAATTGATCATAGAATAAGTAGGATCTATAACTCAAGGATTGGAGAGGAAATCTTGATAGGTGATAGCACTACCTTATTAGATTATGGATACCAATTCATGGGAAGCCTGCATGTAGTGGATAGTAGATCACGGACCCCGAGTTTCGTCTCGTTGTTTTTTGCATAGGATACTGAAGTGCAGTTGATTCTCTTTAGTAGAATATTGAATCAACTTCAGAATTGGATTTTGAGGGATCCAATACTCCTATGGATCCCAATGGTCCTTGCTTTAAGTTCAAATACCATGATGACACGATTTATGAAGGATGAATTGACTCTTTGTTCATTCTTATTCATAAGGGCATTTTGATAATCACGCAAGGTTGCACAAGGGATAGTGAACAAGTTCTCTAGATTTGGCTAATTGATTAATTAGATGATCCTATGTGGTTAATTAATCAATTAGAACCCATTTTGGGCTAGATTAAGTGACCCAAGCCTTGGAAGGCTCAAGTCACTTAAGCCCAATAAGGGAACCCGTTTAATAACCTATAAGGGCTAGGGTTTCCATAACCTTGAGAGAGACTTTGTCTTCCACTTCTAGAGAAAGAAAGAGATAGTGAAAGCCAAAATATCATTTTTTTTCTAAAGTCCACACTTTGGAGTGTCAAGATCGTGGTTTGAGTCATCAGATCGAAAAGAAGATCTTGGATGTACAAGACTTTTAGATTCATTGTTTTTCATTTTTTTCAAGTGGAATTGATTTGGAAACATCCAAATCAAAGGTAAAGTTCTCTAATGCTTTCGTCTTGATCCTAGAATTGTAAAAATATGTTTTTTGCTTCCGTTGTATAGGATCTAGAGGCCTAGGGTAGTTTTGCATGAACCTATACGATCCAGAGTAAGGAAATTGAGAAATCCAGGGTTCCCAAAAAATTGGTATCACAGCCCTAGGATAGGATTTTGCGTGTTAGATCTGCTCTAGGGTGTGCTAGCTCTATTTTGCAAGGTATGTTTTTCATCCCATGGCCCTAGAGATGAATGTATGATGGTTATTGCTAAATAAATGATTATCATAATTGTGATTGGATTTTTTTTTTCTCCAAATTGGGTTGTACACCCCATAAGGGGTATAGGATTTTTATTTGATTGTAAGAATCTTTCTTTTTTCACAAGATAGGTTACAAGCTCCATTAAAGGACCATAAGAATTATTTTCTTTTTTTGTACAAAATTTCCGCTTTTGCATCCATCTATGGTGACCAAAGAGAAAAGAAGGCTTCTTGAAGTTTCTTTTATGAGTTCCTACAGTGATTTAAGGAAAAAGAAAGATTCTTGGAAGTTCTTGATTTGAAACCTATGGCAACACAATTACCTCATCTTTAACATAAAATTGGGATGACTTCTTATGATTTTCTTAGAGCAATCCATTTATGGCTTTGAAGCTTAGTAAGTCAGGAATCTAATGCTTCAAACGGATCACAATTCAAAGTTGAAATGAGGAAGATATAGCCGATTGAAGCAAGATTGAGCAAAAAGTATAACAGCACACTGATGCTGACTTTAACTCAAAATTGGGGCTACCTTCCATGAGCTTTTTGGCAAACCAAGTTTGTTTTTGAAGCTTAGGAAGTTAGAAATCCAACGCTTTAAATGGATCGCAATTCAGAGTTCAAACGAGGGAGATATGGTTTATTAAAGCAAGGTTGTGCAAAGGGCATATAATTACAGGATTGAGTTCGAGCCGAATTGTTTTTAGTTGTTTAGGCTCAATTTTTAAGCCTCCTTTTTTCTGGAAACTAGGCTCAATGGGTTTTTCTTTTTTCACAAAACCTACTTTTGGTTGCAATGCTATTTTGGTAATTTGAATTTATCTAAATTTTAATTACCAAATTTGCAACAGGATCCCTAAGATCATGGGAATTATTTATTTAAATTTCTTTTATGTATTTTATGATTTTTTTTTTTTGGCATAGAATATATTTTGGTATTCTTAAATAAATGAATTTTCATATGTTTTTCCTTATTTTAGATAATTTATAAATTGGAATGTGCTAGGTATTATGAAATATTTTGTTTTAAAGAAAGACAAGTTGGAAAGAAATAAGGAACCTACCTTATTTTCAAAATTAAACTCTTAAATTTTTTTTTTCAAAATAAATGTTTTTAAACTTTAAATCTCAAAGAATCTTTTTATTTTAAGGAAGAAGTTTTATTTTTCCATGTCTTTATGAAATAAAATCTTTCCTATTTATCACAAGATTCTAATTTAAGGAAATAAATTATTTTTGGAAAATATATGATAGATAATTCATGATTAAGATAGCTTACCAAGGTATTGTTTCAAATAAAATAAATTAAAGTAATTTTTAGATTTTTCTTAAGAAAATAAATTCTCATGGGAAGTTTTTTTTTTTTTTCCAATGTTCTTTTTCTTGTCACTTGTTATTGTTAAAATTTATTGTTATTTCTTTAAAACTATCCAATTATAAACTTTAGGAGGTTTTCCTATTCTTTCTTGGTGGAAGAAAGAAAACTATACCTATAATTGGTCCTCCAGGCTCTCCCCTCCAGAGAGGAGGAAACCATTCTGTTTGGATAGTTCAATGATAAGAAATAAGAGAACAATTCTTTTAGCATAGGAGTCCTAGTTCACTAAGTAAATAATAGATTTGGAAAATCTCATGATAGAGAATTTATTTTAAGAATGGTTACCAAAATTACTAAAAGTCTTTTTTTACAAAAGATTAAGTGGGAGAGGGCCTTAGCAAAGCCCATGTCCTCCATTTTCAAGCCCATCTTGATTTGGGTTTATCGCCACCCCCACAGTGGGTTAGGCCCTAAGAATCAAGGGACATAAACTCTCCTTATGGACAAGACTTTGACATGTCTGTAGTGGGAGCAACCACCCCACAGTGGGGTTCCTTACTTGGTGACATTGATAGCTCAAGGACAATGGTTATACACTTAACATTGGATATGAGGTGGTTGAATATCGCCAAGTGGTCCCACTTGCATAGTCCATAGGCTAAATTAAAAGGTATTCAAATCTTGTCTTTAGATACCTTTATGGTTAAGACAGGGAGATCAATTTGAGAAGGTCTCTAACTAGTAATAAGGTCATAACCTTTCCCATGTAGCTTGAACCTTATGACACTAGGATACCTTGCAAAAGGATATGTATTTTGAGAGCACTACATTTTTGCTAAATTAATTACCAACTTGTTGTGTATGCTCAATTAATTAATATATGGTTTTATTTCTATTACAAATATCATGACTTATAATTCAATTAATCTTATTCTCACTATTAATAAGTTGATCGGACCAACACATTCACATTTAGGGGTGCCCAACACACATGATGAAACCAAAGGTAGACAAGTTGGAAGCAATGTTTAAGGTATGTCAGTTTGTAGGCTATCCAAAAGGAATGAGAGGACATTACTTTTATAGTTAGATCGACCAAAAGGTATTTGTTAGTACAAATGTCAGATTTTCGGAAGAGGGCTATATGATAAGTAATAAGCCAACACGTGATATAGATTAGAAAGCACTTGAAGACATTCCCACATTAGCATAGGAGACTATGGGTCCAAAGGTTTCTACACCTACCATTCTAATCAATTCTAGTACACCAGTGCCTCGTCATAGTAGGAGAGTTGTTATTCAATCAGATAAGTTCATGTATTTGGGAGAGTCTTTTGAGGCAATTCCAGAGGAACATGAGATTGATCCCACAGATTACGATGAAGCAATGAGCAATGATGATGTTATTCTTTGGTAAAGAGCTATGGAAGCAGAGTTAGAATCTATGTATTCTAACGGAGTCTGGGGTCTTATAAAAACACCTGAAGGGATAAAACCTATAGGGTGTAAGTGGGTCTACAAGAGGAAAAAATGGATAGATGGAAAGTTTGAGACGTATAAGGCTAGGTTGGTAGCAAAGGTTTATAATCAGAAACTTGGTTTCGATTATGAGGAAACCTTTGCACTAGTAGCCATGCTCAAGTCCACTAGAATACTCCTATCCATTATGACGCATCTTGATTATAAGATATTGCAAATAGATGTCAAGACAATGTTCTTAAATGGTGATCTTGAAGAGAGCATCTATTTGATGCAACTAGACGGATTTCATAGCAAAGGGCCAATAGCACCCTGTGTGCAAGTTGCATAAATCCATTTATGAATTAAAGCAAGCATCTCACTCATGGAACAGGCGTTCTGGTCAAGCTATCAAGACTCTTGATTTTGATCAAAATGAGAATGAGCCTTATGTGTACAAGAAGACACAAGGAAACATGGTGGTGTTTTTTATCTTATACGTTGATGACATTCTACTCATTAGGAATGATGTAGTGTTATTGTCATCAGTCAAGATTTGGTTATCTAATCAGTTTCATATGAAAGATTTGGGTAAGGCACAATATATTCTTGGGATAAAGATCCTTTAAGATCACAAGAATAGAAAGATTACACTGTCTCAGGACACCTATATTGACAAGCTTTTGGTCAAGTATGTGATGCAAGACCCTAAGAAGGGTCAACTACCCTTCAAGCATGGAGTGCCTCTTTCTTAGGATTAGTGTCCTAAGACGACTGAGGAGAAAGATCACATGAAGGACCTTCTATGCTTTTACGGTGGGTAACCTTATGTATATAATGTTATGTACTAGACTAGATATTTGCTTTGTTGTAAGGATGGTGAGTAGATATTAGTCTAATCCAAGTATGGAGCATCGGACAACAATCAAGCATATACTCAAGTATTTTTGGAGAACAAGGGATTATATGTTGGTGTATCATTGCGATGAGTTGTTACCCCTTGGGTATACAGACTTGGATTTTTAGTCTAATAGAGACTGTCACAACTCTGCCTCTAATTTTTTGTTCACTCTAAGTAGTGGGGCTATTAGTTGGAGAAGTGTGAAGCAATCCTATATTGTTGACTCCACTACGGAAGCAGAGCATGTTGTTACTTCTATAGTAGCAAAATAAGTTGTTTGGTTTCGAAAGTTCCTATCGAGACTTAGGGTAGTGCCCTTGGTTGTACTGCCCTTGGTACTATTTTGTGAAAACAGTGGGGTCATGGCACAATTTAAACAACTAAGAAACCACCAAAAGGGTAAGCACATTGAGAGGAAATATCACTTGATACGTGAGATAGTAATGAGAGGAGATGTGGCTATGGAGAAGATTGCTTTTATAGAGAACCTAGTAGATCTTTTTATGAAGACTTTGTCTACTAGAGTCTTTGATCGTCATAGGGATAGCTTAGCTATCAAATGTGCTCCTAGCATGCTTTAAGGTTAATGGGAGTTTGTTGGGATTGAGCCTTGGAAAGCATGACGTGATGTAACAAATTGAGGTTCATTTATAAATTCATTTATTTATGTTTCTTGGTTTCCTTTAAATATCTTATTTATATTAATTGGTTATTTGAGCATACACGACCCACATTACTTACATTGTATATGACTTGGGTGCATTAGGAGTTGCACATAAGATCCAAGTCATGGCTCGTTTTAGAGTGATGAGTTGTCCACATTTGGTTCATGGATTTGAGTTATCCATCTAAGACTCTAGTGCACTACCTTTTAATTGGTGGGATGACTAGTCTTAGCTTTTAGGATGGTTTTTCCATGCTGAGTGTACTAATGCATATGATGCATATTGGATAAGACCTACATTAAATCATGACATAAGGCTATCAATTGTCATGATTCACCAAGTTACTATACTGCATGGACTCTCAACCTTGAGAGGATATTGAGTTTGTGTCAAAGTTAATAAGAGGCTTTGACTTATAGGTGAAACCTTAAAGTGGTCATATATTCCTATTGATTGAGTCATTATTGATAGAGGTTGGTGGCAATAGGTATTCTTAATAGAGGCATCATGATATCTCATGGACTGAGACTATGTGTCTCCTTGGGTTATCTAAAGGAATGGAGATCTAGAATACTATGTCCATAGCAATTCCTTTAGTGGAAATTTGACATAGGCATCTTAGAGCTAGAGTATGTCAATTGATCACATAATAAGTGGGATTTGTAACTCAAGGATTGGAGAAGTAATCTTGATAGGTGATAACATTACCTTGTTAGATTATGAACACTGGTTCATGGGGAGTTCGTATGTAGTGGAAGTAGGTCACAGACCCCGAGCTTCGTCTCGTTGTTATGTACATAAGATATTGGAGTGCAGTTAACTCTCTATAGTGAAATGTTGAATCAACTTCATAATTGGATTTTGAGGGAGCCAATACTCCTATGGGTCCCAATGGTCCCTACTCTGAGCTCATATACCATGATGAGACAGTTTATGAAAGAAGAATTTGTTCTTAGTTCATTCTTGTGCATAAGGGCATTTTGATAATTACACAAGGTTGCACAAGGTTTAGTGAACATGCTCTTTGGATTGGGCTAATTAATTAATTAAACAACCTTATGTGGTTAATTAATCAATTAGGACCCATTTTGGGCTAGATTAAGTGACCCAAGCCTTGATGGGTTCAAGTCACTTAAGCCCAATAGGGAAACCCTATAAATACCCCATAGGGGCTAGGGTTTCCATAACTTTGAGAAAGACTTTGTCTTCCACTTCTGGAGAAAGAGAGAGATAGTGAAAGGCAAGAGATCATCCTTTCCAAAGTCCATATTTTGAGTGTCAAGGTTTGAGTCATTGGACAAAAGATCTTGGGTGTAGGAGACTTCTAGATTCATTGTTTTTCATCTTCTTCGAGCGAAATTGATTTCTGAACATCCAAATCAAAGGTAAAGTTCTCTAATGGATTTCCTTTTAATCTTATAATTGTAAAAATATGTTTTTTTTCTTTTTTCTTTTTGCTTTCGATGCATAGGATATAGAGGCCCAGGGTAGTTTTGCATGCACCTATACTATCTAGGGTAAGAGAATGGGGAAATCCAAGGTTCCCAGGAGTCTAGACTAACACTTTTGGATTGGGTTTGCGTTTCTCAGTAGTTTATATGTGTTTGCATGTTTGGGACTTTACTTTTGGATTATTTATGTTTGCATGTGTTGAAATTTTTTATTATTATTATTATAAATGATAATGATTAAAAAAATCTGGAAACAAAATTCTATTTATTTCAAATAAATAAATACAAATGAAAGATAAAACAATTGTAGACCCTCCATTTTGTCCTCCTAGCACATGCCCTATTAGGTACTTGTTCGGTACTTTACAACAATTCCCTAGTGGCCCATTACTATACATGTAGCCTATCTTTTCTAAACCACCTTGGGACTTTGGTTGAGGGATTTATTTAACCTCATTGTGACTCTTGGCAGCCCTAATTTAGACTTAGGCCCACTTTGGCACCCTAGGCCCATTTAAATGCACTTGGCCCATTAGGCACCACCTTAGGCCCACTTAAACGCACTTGGCCCATTAGGCACCACCTTAGGCCCACTTAAATCGTCTTTCAGGTAATTTTCACATATTTGCATGGCTGGTATGGATTCCATTTTTGTGTGGTTTGTCTGGTTGCGTGGCATTCTTGCATGGCTTACAGGATACGGGATTGCATTTCTTTCTTGCATAATATTTATTTTTTATTTTTTTATTTTCTAAAATACCTTTGATTCATTCATTAAATCTAACAATTTTATATTTATGTAGGAAACTTACCAAAGAGGTTTGGCATAGAAAAAAGAGAAAGAGGCAGCATGTATATGGATGGAATGAGAGCTTTGTTCAGAGGGGGAATCAGTCGGTGAGCGTGAAACGTCATTTTTCTTTCTGAAAGGAAAATTACCAAAGTTGGTTTTTGGCAAGTGAAAAGGAAAAAATGCAGTCGCATATGTGGACGAAAGTGGGGCGGTGTTCAGGTAAGGAAGAAAAGTTCTGAGCATGCACAAAAAGGAAAGTTGTGTTTGGGTAAGGAAGAAAAGAGAAATTGTGAGCGTGATGAAGAGGATGATTATGGGAAGGAGGGCTGGAACAAGAGAGCAGGCTGGAGGGTTTGGAAAAGAGGGATTCAGAGAGCACGTAGGGGGATGGGAGGAAAGAAATGAGAACAGAGAAAGGGATGGGGGGTACTTCAGATGGAGTAGGTTACAGGTTTTTTTTTTTTTTTCTGAGGTCTCTTTGATGCGGTGGAGGGCTCTGAACGTGATTAACAGGGAATAGTTAAATTTTATAACCAAACGGGTCCTTTTTTGGAAGATGGGCGCTAGCTGTTGAAGAAGAAGACTTTGTTTGGTTCCATTAAGGTCTGTAAATCTTCTATCAGCCAATGAATTGTAGGCATGGAAGAAGGGAAAGAAAGGTCTTTTAGAGTTTTATTACTTTACCATGAATTCATGGGGTGGTGGATGTTGAAGCTTGGATGCCCGATTCCGTACGCAAACAGTGACCTTTTGTTTTGTAAAAGGTGGAAACCAGAAGAACAACTCTCCTCGGCGTTTTTTCTTCTTCTTTGTTTCTCCTGTTTGGGTGTCGTGAAAATTGATGAAAATGGCGGAGAATCCAAAGTTGAATTCAAGGTTATCTACTTCCAACTTTTCCTCGGAGGATTGTGGGATGAAAGAGAAGGAGACTTAGAAGATACTGGTTTCCAATCAAGTTAATGGATTTCAGTACAAAACCGAAAATCCAATAGCTTTGTTGTCGATATGGAAGGCTTCCGTAATGGCGTCAATAAAGATACACCTGCAAATTCAAGAATCACATTGCAGAGAAGCCTCTCACGAAAAGGGTCGCAGCGCGGCGACGAGAAAAAGCCCAATTCTGTCTCTTTCATCGATGCAGATGCAGTTCTGGCCACTTCGTTACCAAGAGCTGCTTTAGTTGGGGGTAGAACGCCGAAAAAGCCAGTCGTAGTGGTTGTGGCAGCAGCAACAGGAGGGGGACCACAGATCATCACCTGGTAGGATCACAAGTGCATTATCACATAGCCATCACGACAGGTAACATTAGCACCATCACTGAAAGCAGGTGCATCAGTAGGAGACATAGTTTCAGGCGAGCTTCTCCTTCTTGGCTTATTGATCCCAGAAGGATCCTCTTCTTCTTTGCCACCTTGTCAAGCCTGGGGACCACGCACTAACAGCCACACGCCACTTTAGGAAGTCTCCACAGCCGCATGAAGGAGTCCACACACAATTCTGATTTTTTGAGAACACGTGCACAGGCCAGATCGGGAGAGCAACACTATGTTGCTCACCTTTACCGAGTACAATGCATGGAAAGATGACGTGCCCCCAAAGGGCTTCAACATAGCTTGCATGGATTTCCATAGTAAGCTTCATAGCTATTCTCAGCCCTACTGCAATTTTGAATTCCTTAGCGAATTTGGAAGGATTCCGGAGAAGATCAAGTGCCCTGAGTGCCTCCATATCATGGAGAAGTACATCACTTTTGGGTGCTGCCATGACGAGAACACCATAAGCGCACTCTACTAAGCCTCTACTTATGTTTTGCATATGATGCATGCATGTTGCATGTGTTTATTTATTTTGTTTTCTTTGTTTTCCCCTTCCTGTTTTTTTCTGTGTGATGTAATAAAATTTTATTGTCTCACTACATCCACATGATGTGGAAGGAAGCAGCACAGCAATGAGAAACAACATAGAAAATTGCCTTTCAAGCACTCAGAGATGCTTCAGCTATTGAAACTCTAGTTTGGTCTCTCAAGATGTCATCAAACTTGAGTAAATCAGCTAAGGCAGATGCTCCGGCTGCCTGTTTTGACCAGTTTCTAGATTTCCATCTTCAAATTGTGCAAGCATGGCTGATATGGTGTCCATACAAGCAGCTACTGAAATGGCTCAAACCCCAAATGCTGAAAGGAAAGGAGTTTTCTTTTGGAAAACAGCATGAAGAAGATGCACCCTTCTTACATGAAATTATGCATAACTCCATGGACCAACATCGAAACTCAGACTTAAATTGGTCCAAGAGAATATCAGTGTTATACGAGTCAATTGCAGTCATTCCTAAAAGAAGTGATCAGAAGACAAGCCTGGGGAAGCACTTGAGATTGATTCCCAATCCGAAGGCAGCTTTGAAAAAAAAAATGAGGAACCGCTCCACTTGGAAAACTGCCCTTTGAAGCTACTGAGAATGATGAGAACATAAAACTAGCCTCTTGTATCTTGAGCAATACAATCAAAGTGGGTAAGCAAGTTGAAACAGAAGCTGCAAACTGGTTTATGTACTTCCTACGAAAAAGCTTTAGAAACAGGTCTGAAGAAACAAAAAAGGGACACCAGTTGGGGAGGCCCGGAAAGTTCCTCAGTCTCTCATACTCAAGGTCATTAATTGGGTGGAGGTAGAGCAGTGTGATAGTAGTAAGCGGCCAGTGCATCCCAGAGCAGTAGGCACTCCCATTGATAACGGGAACATGCACCAGATTGCGAAGCCTTATAATCGCATCACACAGAAAAATATTGAAAAAGGTAAGTTAAAATTCTTCAGTTTAGTTTTTGATTCTTTGTTTTAGTTTGAAAAAGTCAGAACTTTATTAGTTTATTTCTTTATTTTAATCAATCACGTTGGATAAATTTCATGTTTTTAATTCGGATTTAGTTTAGTTATAATTTATTCTTTAGTTGGGAATAGTTTGTAATTTTAATTCAATAGTTTAATTAATCCTATTAGATAAAGTTTAATTTCAAATTAGTTTAGTTTTAATCTATCTTTTAGTTTAGATGTGTTGGTGATTTTAATCCAATAGTTTAGTTAATCATGTTAAATAAAGTTGATGTTTTTAATTTCGATTCAGTTCAATTTTAATTTATCTTTTTAGTCTAGATGTGTTTGTGTGTTTAGTTGATTTTATGCTAGTTCTTGATTTGTTATTCTCAATTTATGTGTTTCTTCAATATTAGTCATTAATTCTTGGTGGTTATCTCATTAGTTTATTTGTTCTAAGTTTGAATAGTTTATTACTTTGATAGTCTTTTGTAACATTTACTTTTCAAAGGCAATTGGAAAATCATGAAGATTGGTCTTTACCCTCACCGTCATTATTTTTGTTGATTACTAAAAAAATTTTACTTTGTGATTTCATTTTCTTTTGTTTTGCTTGGTATTTTGTTTTTATTTCTGTTTTTTTTTTCAAATTAATTTCTTTTATTTTAAAACAAAATACTTTTCTCAAAAGATCCCTTTGAAATTCTATTTTAAAAAATAATTCATTTAGAGTCTTTAGAATCAAAATCTCTTTCTTTTTTTTTTTTAAATAACATGCAACCATGTCTTGATCAGTTCGCATCTTTCTCGGTTATCAATAAAAAATTTTGGTTTTGAACAAAACACAAATCAAAGCTTGTGGTCCCAAATAAATGGGATAATTCTAAGACAAATTCATGTACCTCAATGGGGGAATTGGTGAAACCCCTACATAAGAAAATCTTTTCAGAACTTATCTTTGCTATCACCTTTGCTACTTGTTGTAATAATATTTATATCTATTTTTTTTAAAGAATTATATACAAGATATATGTCATAATTGATGATTTCGTATACATTGATCATTTTGGCTGTGTTAATTAGATAACAAGCATGCTAGGATTTCTTATTTTATTATTTATTATCTAACCCCTCATGTCTTGAGGAAGCACGTTACAAGTTATTTATGCTATCTAGGTATGCCTCTATCACCCACTTTTTAAATTCTATGAATATGCTTGTCACTATGAACCACGCCTATGTTTGATAATGCTTAGGTGTCTTGATATATTGTTTCATTGTTTGATTATTTATGATGAAGCGTATGCTAGATGATATATTATTTGAACTAACTTTGATGTCTTGTGATAGCGCTTATGAAGCAGTCCATGTACATACCCTAAATCTTCTTTATGATTTGTGATTGGTTTTCTTGTTTAGCATGTTATTTTTTTTTAGGAATCACCTTAGTCTACCTAGGTACCCTCAATCAACCAATTAATTGTCACATTCCCCTCAACTTAGTTAGTAGAGACCTTTGTAGGACTTAGAGGGGTGCTACATCTTAGAGGTACCTTTCCAATAATTAACCTGATCCCTAGACCTAGACTCGGGTTTTTCAAAGACACATTTTTCCAAAAATTATGGAATCACTTTTTTTAGTGTTTTATTTTCCCTTTTTTTAAAAAAAATAAGTGACGACTCCGATTTTTTTCAAAACTAAAATTTTTCACCAATAAAAGCGAGTCTCGCTGATTGAGTGGGGACGGATGTGAAGAATGCAGGTCACCAACAACTTAATTTGGCTCTAATACCAATGTGGGATAAAAATAAAGCTATAATTCAAATACATATCTATAGAAGAGACCTATGTAGCTTAAATTACAGTCTCTTATTATTGATAGTTTCCTTCCTCAAAAGAAGCTACTAAAATTTACCAAAGTTTCTTATTTTTGCACCCTCTAGATTCTAAGTATAGATGGAGACTAGAAGAAACTTGATGAACTATAAAAGAATTTGATTGAGAGAAAATTATACACACCAATAATCGTACTATTTATATGCAAGCTTATTGATGAAGGATAAAGATTTCAAACTAAATGAAAAATTATCTCCATTTTATTTTTAGTCAATTTAATTTAAAAATAAATTTTGAATTTCATGGAATCTTATCTACTTATTAATTCCCTTTTATTTATCTATGTGTGGAAGGTGAATTTAAAAAAAAAAAAAAAATAACTTCCAACCATGATAAACTTGTATATTTTTAAATTATTTAATTTTTTGTAAATAAATAAAAATAAGTTAAATGAATTTAGAAAAACATATAAAAATAATTTATTAATTTTAAACCTCTCTCTCTCTTACCTATAATCAAATATAAGGCTATAGTTTTTTTAGTGTTTCTTGATGACAACATTTTAAGAAAGCAAATCCAATCCAACAAAAAAGTACAAATTGCAAGCCAAGAAACAATATATCTCAGAGGCATTTCTTCAAACATATTATGCACCTTATCCAGTCATTGAATCTAAAACACTTATCAATTAAAGTGTTCCCAATATGGGAATTGTAGCCAAAACCCATCTCTAAAAGACAATCATGAACGCTCTAAGCCATCTCAAGATCCAACAACTCAGCACAGGCGTTGAAGATAAAAGAGCAAGTGTAACTATGTCATGCCCCAAAATCTACTCCAAGGGCATGACGGTCATTTCACACCTCAAGCCCAAAGGCTCAAAGTGGAAATGACACAAACATTCATATTGTAACTGGAAATTTACCAATTACCAAATTCCTGTTTAGAGTAGTAGGATAAAAGTCTAAAATCTTCAAGTATCAACTTTAAAAAAACTAACACATCAACCAGAGTGTTATTGTCCAAATAACTCCAAATTCAAATAATTTAAATGAGATTTAAATTTTAACATCTAAGCAATGTCCAAAAATAAAGTTTGAACCAAAATCCTAACAAGAAAAATTCCCAAGCCTAGCCATCACTCCTCGCCCGAACTGAAAGTACCTGAAAAATTATCAACAAAGGGGCATGAGCTTAAAGCTCAATAAGGAACATCAATGCAATTTCATGGATCAAACATTTTCAATCATGCTTGCAAATAAGAGATATAACATATACTTATTTTCATAAAAAATTTTGAGTTCAAAATACTAATACATTCAAACTTTTCAACAAAACTTTCTCATATCCATTTCAAAACAATTTCTCATCAAAACCAAATCAAATACATTCAAAATATCTTTTCTCTGGTTATCAAATAACAAATGGTGCCCAATTAGGTAGGACTTCACAAATGAGTGGCTAGTTTCAAATTTGTTTCATTTAAGGTGAAAAAATCCAAATGTCAACAATTATAACCCGTCGACTATGGCCATAAGGTCAACTATTATAACCCGTTGATTGGGGTCATATATTATCAACTATTATAACCCGTTGATTAAGGCCACAAAGTCAACTATTATAACCCGTTGACTAGGGTCATAAGGTCAACTATTATAACCCATTGATTAGGGTCATACAAATGTCAACAATTATAACCCGTTAACTAGGGTCATAGGGACCAGAGTCAAACACTTAATTTCATTAATTCAAACTTGTAAACCAAATATCATATCTCCAAAATTTTTCATTTTTCATAAACAAAAAAAAATTCTCAAGTTTACTTTCCATACAAAACACATATTTGATTCATGCGAAAAGATAAAAATAATATTTTTACACATTTCAAAATACAATATAAAAAAAAAATTATTTTCTTTTATAAAAATCTACATTAATTTCCCTTATCTTGAAAAAACACTCAAAATCTTAAAGTATTTAACTCTGAAGAATTTCCTCCTCACCTAACATAATATCATATTGTAAACCTCGAAATTTGTCCCAATTTTATTTTTACATTAATTTTGAGCCAAATTTTAAATCCCAATTACATGTGTTATTTTAAGCCCACTCACCCTTTAATTTTAGTTTTCATTATTTTGTAAATTATTTATTTTATTTTATTTTATTTTTATTTATTAATTTTATTTGTTGTTGTTATTATTATTATTATTATTATTATTATTATTATTATATTATTTTTATTTTTATTTTTATTATTTTATTTTTTTATTTTATTTTTTTATTTTTTATTTTTTTCTCTCTTCTCTCTCTTCCTTTTTCTCCTCCACCTACCCTCACCCACCCACTTCTTCTCTCTCCTCCCTTTTTTTTTTTCCTTTTCTCTTCTCCCCCCGAACTCCCGCACGCGACCCAGATTTTTTTTTTTTCTTTCCTTCTCCATCTTCTTCCTCCTTCACAGCACTCCACCAGACCTCCCTTCCAACAGCACAACCCCAACGCCCACTCCCGCCGACGTCTTTTCCGGCGTCTTTTTTTCCTCCCATTTTATTTTAATTTTTATTTTATTTTATTTTGATTCCCGAAAACCCGTCCATCCGGCGACCCCCTTCCCATCTCATCCATTTCTATTATTATTATTATTATTATTACCCCCTTCCCATCTCATCCATTTCCATATTATTATTATTATTATTATTATCCGTCCACCTGGCGACCCTTCCCATCTCATCCATTTCTATATTATTATTATTATTATTATTATTATTATTATTATTATTATTATTATTATTAGTATTATTATTATTATTATTATTATTATTATTATTATTATTATTATTATTATTATTATTTGCATATTGTTTATTTGGACTTTGGTCTATTGTTAAGTTGTTATTTGTTTGGGCTTATTAGATTGGGCTTGAAATATTATTTCTCTTGACCATGTATTTTTTTTTATGTGGGCTTGTTAATTGACGTGAATTTTGGGGCCTATAATGTGGGTGAGATTTGTTGGATTATTTGAGTATTTGATATGGGCTTGGCCAATTTGAATTATTTAATTTGGGCATGAGACAATTGTGGTGTATATTAAAATAGGCTTAGATTATAAAATATTAAATTTAGGTCTAGTAGAATTTATTTTAATTTATCCTATTTTAGGTTTGGTTGATTGTGGTTGTATTTTTGGTTATTAATTTGGATGTTTTGGGTTAAGACCTATGGTAATTTGGACTCATTTTAATTGACGAAATTTATGGGACTAATTTGAAATTGGGATTTGAGTTTGAATATTTGTTTGAGATTTTATACATCTCTGGATATTTACATTTGCGTCATTTTTGTTTTTACATAGACCATTCTGCAATCTTGTTAGCTGAGTACGAATTGATAACACGTGGAGCTTGTTGTAAGTTTATTTGGGTACATATTTTATTTACCACTTTTATTTTGTTTTATTTTAATTAGCTCATCTAAATAGTTGTTCGTTTATATTTATTGAGTGTATACAGAATTGAATATCAAACAAATTAGAAATTTTGTTTAAATGAGAGGAAGAATTCCGTACGCAAACGATGACGTTTTGTTTTGAAGGTGGAAACCAGAAGAACAACTCTCCTCGGCGTTTTTTTTTTCTTCTTCTTTGTTTCTCCTGTTTGGGTGTCGTGAAAATTGATGAGAATGGCGGAGAATCCAAAGTTGAATTCAAGGTTATCTACTTCCAACTCTTCCTCGGAGGATTGTGGGATGAAAGAGAAGGAGACCTAGAAGATACTGGTTTCCGATCAAGTAAATGGATTTCAGTACAAAACTGAAAATTCAATAGCTTTGTTGTCGATATGGAAGGCTTCCCTAATGGCGTCAATAAAGATACACCCGCAAATTCAAGAATCACATTGCAAGAATCACTAAAAGGGTCGCGAGAAGAAGCCCAATTCTGTCGCTTCCATCGACGCAGATGCAGTTCTGGCCACTTCGTTACCAAGAGCTGCTTTAGTTGGGGGCAGCACGCCGAAAAATCCAGTTGCAGTAATTGTGGCAGCAGCAGCAGGAGGGACCACAGATCATCACCTGGTGGGGTCACAAGTGCATCATCACATAGCCATCACGGCAGGCAACATCAGCACCATCACTGAAAGTAGGTGCATCAGTAGGAGACATAGTTTCAGGCGGGCTTCTCCTTCTTGGCTTATTGATCCCAGAAGGATCCTCTTCTTCTTTGCCACCTTGTCAAGCCTGGGGACCACACACTAACAGCCACAAGCCACAAGCCACTTCAGGAAGTCTCCACAGCCGCATGAAGGAGTCCACACACAATTCTGATTTTCCGAGAACACGCGCACAAGCCAGATCGGGAGAGCAACACTATTTTGCTCACCTTTACCGAGTACAATGCATGGAAAGACGACGTGCCCCCAAAGGGCTTCAACATAGCTTGCATGGATTTCCATAGCAAGCTTCATAGCTATTCTCGGCCCTACCGCAGTTTTGAGTTCCCTAGCGAATTTGGAAGGATTCCGGAGAAGATCAAATGCCCTGAGTACCTCCGTATCATGGAGAAGTACATCACTTTTGGGTGCTGACATGACGAGAACACCATAAGCGCACTCTACTAAGCCTCTACTTCTGTTTTGCATATGATGCATGCATGTTGCCTGCTACTGAAGTAATTTCATGCATGTGTTTATTTATTTTGTTTTCTTTGTTTTCCCCTTCCTGTTTTCTTTGTGTGATGTAATAAAATTTTATTGTCTCACTACATCCACATGATGTGGAAGGAAGTAGCACAGCAACGAGAAACAACATAGAAAATTGCCTTTCAAGCAATCAGAAATGCTTCAGCTATTGAAACTCTAGTTTGGTCTCTCAATATGTCATCAAACTTGAGTAAATCAGCTAAGGCAGATGCTCCGGCTGCCTGTTTTGACCAGTTTCTGGATTTCCATCTTCAAATTGTGCAAGCATGGCTGATATGGTGTCCATACAAGCAGCTACTGAAATTGCTCAAACCCCAAATGCTGAAGGGAAAGGAGTTTTCTTTTGGAAAACAGCATGAAGAATATGCACCCTTCTTACATGAAATTGTGCATAACTCCATGGACCAACATCGGAACTTAGACTTAAATTTGTCCAAGAGAAGATCAGTGTTATACAAGTCAATTGCAGTCATTCCTAAAAGAAGTGATCAGAAGACAAGCCTGGGGAAGCACTTGAGATTGATTCCCAATCCGAAGGCAGCTTTGAAAAAAAAAAGAGGGACCGCTCCACTTGGAAAACTGCCCTTTGAAGCTACTGAGAATGATGAGAACATAAAACTAGCCTCTTGTATCTTGAGCAATACAATCAAAGCGGGTAAGCAAGTTGAAACAGAAGCTGCAAACTGGTTTACGGACTTCCTGGGAAAAAGCTTTAGAAACAGGTCTGAAGAAACAAAAAGGGGACACCAGTTGGGGATGCCCGGAAAGTTCCTCGGTCTCTCATACTCAAGGTCATTAATTGGGTGGAGGTAGAGCAGTGTGATAGTAGTAAGCGGCCAGTGCATCCCAGAGCAGCAGGCACTCCCATTGATAACGGGAACATGCACCAGATTGCGAAGCCTTATAATCGCATCACACAGAAAAATCTTGAAAAAGGTTAGTTAAAATTCTTTAGTTTAGTTTTTGAGTCTTTGTTTTAGTTTGAAAAAGTCAGAACTTTATTAGTTTATTTCTTTATTTTAATCAATCATGTTAGATAATTTCATGTTTTTAATTCGGATTTAGTTTAGTTATAATTTATTCTTTAGTTGGAAATAGTTTGTGATTTTAATTCAATAGTTTAATTAATCCTATTAGATAAAGTTTAATTTCAAATTAGTTTAGTTTTAATATATCTTTTAGTTTAGATGTGTCGATGATTTTAATACAATAGTTTAGTTAATCATGTTAGATAAAATTTTAGTGTTCTCTTTTAAAATTTAAATTGAAATTATTTTTTCAAAAAATAATTTTAATGTGATGTAATGGAATTGAAAAGATCATTTTTAATTGATATTTTTCGAATTATCACCAATTTGAAAATAATAGCAAAGCAATTGAAGAAATGAAAAGTTGCACTATTTTCATTCATCCAGTGACAAGTATATATATGCAGAATACAAACGTGAATAGGAAAGTCTTGAATAGGGAAAATGTGTGATTTGGTTTTATAGTTTAGGAAATATGGGCACATAAGTAAGTGGTGCCAACATTGTCACAGTATATCATTGGCGACATTGTGAAAGGCACTTGAAGTTCGGCCAAGAGATTTGTGATCCAATTGACTTCGATGGCTATTGAAGTAATGGCATGATACTCTGCTTCAATGGTAGATCGAGCTACTATCTTCTTAGAACTCCAACTAATGGGGTTTGTACCTAGGAAGACAACATATGCTATAGTTGACGTCCGATCATCTGGCTTCCCAGCCTAGTCGGCATTAGTGAATGCATGTAATTTGAGAGGAGAGTGGCAATGAATGAGAAGTCCATACATCATTGTACCTTTGAGTTATCGAAAAATGAGCTTAATTGCAGACCAATGACGCATGAATGGGTGATGCATGAATTGTAGGAGCTTGTTGACTGCAAAGGAGACATTAATGCTAGTCAAAGATAGGTATTACAGTGATCCAAGGATTTGGCGAAACTGAGTTGCGTTAGCCGGTGGACTACTATCATGAAGGCATACTGATTCAATAGAAGACATCGATCTTGAGACTACATTGGCATCCAACATATTCGTTTTTTGTAAGTAGGTCACGAATATATTTCAGTTGGGACAAAAAGAGTCCTTAAGAGGTAGGTTGAGTTTCCACATAGAGAAAATATGCTAAAGGCCTGAGATCTTTGAGAGAAGTGATCAACTAGTGAGGTAATGAACTCACTCACATGAGGTTCTGAGGTACCAGTGACTATTATATCATCTACATAAACAACTAGATAGATGACATGACCACCATAACGTTGAATGAATAAGGAGGTGTTAAGAGTAGGATTTGAGGAAACCGATTGAGATGAGGAAGGACCGAAGTTCATTGTACCAAGCCTGTGGTGCTTGACATAAGCCATAAATAGCCTTTTTGAGGTGACAAACATGGTCAAGGTACTTCGGATTAACAAAACCCGGTGGTCGTTGCATAAAAATATTATCAGTGAGAGTACCCTGCAAAAAGGCGCTATTAGCATCGAGTTGACGTGAGGGCCAACCGTTAGCAACAACTAGACTAAGAATTAAGCAAACAATAATAGGTTTCACAACAAGTTGAAGGTGTCTATGAAGTCTATGCCTAGCCTTTATAAAATCCCTTTGCCACTAAGCAAGCTTTGTGGTAAGCAACAGACCCATCGGGGTTTCTCTTAATTTGAAATAACCACTTATAGCCAACAATGTTTTGTGTGGGTTGTGGAGGAACAAGGACCTAGGTGGAATTGGAAAGCAATGCATCATATACTTGACACTCATGGCTTTGTGTCATTCGGGAACTGAGCTAGAGAAAATGTGGTAGGTTCAATTTGGGTTGAGGACTGGGTGGTTGTGGTGTGCAAGTCAAATATTTTCTTAGGCTTGAAAATATTATATTTGGAATATGTTTGGGTTTGGCCATGGGTTGAATTTGAGGAATTGAGAAATATGGGTAGGGAAGGAAAGTTTACCTAAGATGGAATATGAGTAGGAACATCTGATGGCCTTGTAGAATGAGAGAGAGAAGCATCATTACGTGTTGAAGGAGATGGCACTACAGTAGTCGAAGTAAATCTTGCATGAAAAGAGCCTAGGGGAAGTCAAATCCATTCGTAGTATTATTAATGAGATTTGACATTAAAGTTAAAAGGGAAGCGGGAGAGGGAGGATGACGAAGTGGAGATGTATGAGGCAAAATAGGAACACATTAGGTGAGTGGGGATTCTATGTCCCAAATTGGGGAACGATGTGAATGATTTTCAACATTGGCTTGAGAGGAAATTGAAATAAGCCATTGATTTAAGAGAGGGTCTGGAACAGAAAGGGCAGGAAAAGAAAAGTTCTTGAAGGAGAACACAGAATCTATAAAGACGACATGGCGAGAGATGAAGATTCTATTGGTTTTGGGATCTAGACAAGAATAAGCATTATATACATTGGAATAACCAACAAAGACACAAGGACGGGAGCAGGGTTCAAGTTTATGTGAGGTCTATGGACAAAGCCAAGGGTGGTATAAACAACCAAAGACACCTAACTTGTGATAATTTGGTGGTTTGTTGAAAATTTTGTCAAACGGAGAGTGAAGATTAAGCACGAAGGTGGGCATGCAACTGATAAGATACACAACAGTTTGATAGGCGATAGACCAAAAACAAGGTGGCATTGATGCATGATAGGGGAGACTAAGGTGATGTTTGTTTTTTTACTTAATTCTAAATAGAACCTTAATACTTAATAGTGTTAATTATTAGGTTGTTTGTTTTTGTAGTATTTTATTTCTATTAAGTATTAAAAAATAAAGAAAAACCAATATGTTATGTTTTCTATTAAGAAAAAACTACATATTTTGGCTTTTTTTATTTAGTAAAAAGTTTATAATAAGTTATGAAAAAGTAAAAAAACAAACAATCTAAATTCTGAAAACAAATTGTTTTAAACAAAAAGCAAAAAAAACAAACATCACCTAAGTATGGTTTCAACAATGTGACGATGTTTGCGTTCAGATGTACCAACAAGTTGAGGTGGTGGAAAGGTGATTTGAGATTTGAAAGTCGTACTTAGATAAATGATATCCAAGATTGTGAGCTTCACCACTACGGTCAGAATAAATGGTTTTGATTTTAGTTTGGTAAAATTTTTTAACAAGTTTCTTCAACCATTCAAAGATGATAAGAACATTATATTTGTGCTTAATAAGGTAAAACCATGTATATTTTGTAAAATAATGTACAAAAATGACATAGTAACGAAAGTGATCATAAGAGCGTATAGAAGCAAGTCCCAAACATCAATGAATATGATTTCAAGTGGTTTATTACAAGAAAGAGAGGAAACATCAAATGGAAGTTTGTGACTTTTATTATAGAAACATCAAATGGATGTACTATTTTGAGAGTAGAATTGAGAAACAAAAATAAGATTACTTTTTATACGAGGAGCACACAAAACACTATTTAACTAAAAAATGGTATTATGTGAATCAAGTGTGGTGGAACCAATATTAGTGATAGGAATTTTTTTACCGTCATCGACCATGTTATCTTTGTTACCACCATAATCAAAGTGAATGGAGAGATTTTGTAGGTCAGAGGTCATGTGATAAGATACGCCAGAGTCTACCACCCAATTGTTGTGGTTTCCAAACTAGTCATTGGCCATATAATTGGCTTGAAGCCAATTTTTCATAGGAGATGGTGGAGTTGCACGAGAACGACATGTTTTTTTATCACATAGTTGACAAATAATCCTCTATGAGTTATTGCCATATTGAGGATGCCAAAACTGTGTTGGAGATTGGAATCGTTGGAGTTGAAATGATCAAGGCTTCCTTGAAAGTTACAGTTGCCATGGAAATTCCCTGGATTATGTGGGTTGCCTCTGTTGCCGAAATTTGGATTTGGCTCTAGATTGATGAAATGGTTGTAATTGCCACCAAGATTGTGTCTTTCCCTTTCTTGTTTGAAATGTTTCTAGTTGAATTGAGCAGTAATTGGTGGAATACCCTTATTGGCTTCTTCTCATTTCAAGAATGATTCATGCATGATCAAGAAGTTTGTCATGTAATTCTTCAAATGACATCGATGAGTCTCGAGCATGAATGATGGTTGCAAGTTCTTTTTATTCCGGACCAATACTATTGAGTGAGTGAATGATAATTTCTCCATCACTCAAGGGATGACCAATCATTGAAAGTTTTATACCTTGCATATAATCAGCTACTATTTTTCCTTCTTTGCTAACTTTCGGGAGGGCATTGAAAAGGTTGAGCATGCAAGTATGTGACTTATTAGCGTAGGTCATCTCCAATTTATTCCAAGCCGGCCTCAATAGCAGTATTGAACCTTGATACAATTGGCAAAACCAAAGTTGTAACAGAGGTTTGAATAGCATGCAAGATTAAACGATCTTGTCGCATCCAAAGCTTGTGATCATCAAGATTGGCAATATCAGTGTTTGTTCCCGAAACTATTGTTGTTCCGGGCAGATATAGGAGTGTTCCATCTAGATATCCTAAGAGATCATAACCATAGAAAAGGTTGGTAAACTGTTAATGCCATGAGGCATAGTTTCCTCATTTTGACAATTTTTGTGGAATTTGTGTGGTTGTATTGATTGCAATGAGAATTGGTGTTTGAGAAAGAAGATTAGTATTAGCCTTGATGATCGTCGGAGACTCAGACATGACTGAGCTTTTGGGAGATGAAGTGTAGGAGGAAGAAAATTCAAGGGGGAGAGGTTGAGGCTTGAAGAGGATCAAGTTTGCTATCTTAGAGTTATGGGCTCTGATACCATAATAGCAAAGCAGTTGAAGAATGAAAAAGCTACACAATTTTCATTCATCCAGTTACAAGTGTATATATATATATGTAGAATACAAATGTGAATGGGAAAGTCTTGAATAGGATACTAAAACTCATGATTTATATTGGTTTGGTGGATGGCAATTTCTGCCCAGGTTCACCTATTCTGGTCTAATGGATGCTAAAGACACTAAACTTTTGTCTTGCAGGATGATAACGCGTACTGTTACTGCCCTTTTCACTTTTAAAGCTCTATATTCTGTTAAAATAATCCAAGTCATTTTAAATTATCAACTTTTTTTTCTATTGCGGGATTAAAAAAACATTAAGCTGTGACATGACATCATTTACTTATATAACTTTGAAAAATTATTAGGCCTTTGATATCTTATAGAATGGGCTACTCCTATTTATTCCATATCTGAAGATTGAATCTTATATCTGTTGAGAGTATATAAGAGAGAAAAAAATGCTAATGTTAAGAATGAGAAATCAAGGAATTTCATTACATGCAACAAACATAAAATCACAATATTATTACTCAAACCCTTTCTTTAAAACCAACCAAAACTGTGTTTGGGGTTTTAAATAATGTCTGGAAATCTAGCCCAGCTGTTATTCTATTACTAAGTTTGCTTATTTAATCATATACCTATGCCAACATGGAATACATTAATGCACTCAGTTGCTAAGAGATATTCTACCTGTATGGCCTCTCTAACGTGTATCCATGTTGGTTAGGGGTAAAATTGGTGGGCTCCTTCTCGCCGGCCATTGTTGCATCCTTGTGAATAAAGTCTGCAGTTTGTCCATCATCCCTTGCTGAACCCACTGACGCCACTTTCGGACCAGCCCATACAAGCAGTTGCCAAGTGAAAGCAAGAGGTAGATAACATAGATGACAGGTCTCCACCCATCTGAGAACAACAGTGAAGCCAAAGAAGCCAGTGAAAGGAAACCGGACAATACCGTGGTAGTCCGAAGGATAGTAACATATTTAGAGAGACGAAAAGAATGGAAGATGAGTTCGATTCCCAATGACACGGAAAATACCAGCAAACCAATATTAGCCACCAAGGTCGTCATGGGATGCGCTTGATATGCTGACTCTGATTCGTTTTGAAATTTTAAATTAGCGAGGTTGGTGATAAAGGGAAGTATGAAGAAAAGAAGGATCAGGATGGATTGACGGGGAGTGACCATTAGCCTTCGTTGTTGTCGGCGTCTGAAGGTAGCGCGGTAAATAGGCATGGTTCTACTCTCGATATAATTTAATTAACCTGTTGAGCCATAAATTAACAATGAGGACACAGAGATTAGATGAAGATTTGGAGAGAAAGATCATAATTAAGGAAATCAATACAAGAAATTCGGTAAGAGTTCGAGAGGATGAACTAACTGATCTCCTCCAGTCCTTCAAGACAGCTTCACCCTCTACTTCTCTTTGAGAGACAACTTCTCTATAAATAACAACCTCTCTATAAATAATATTTATAGAGAAGGTGTCTCTCACAGAGAAGTACAGGGTGAAGCTGTGTTGAAGGACTGGAGGAGAGAGGTTAGTTAATCCTCTCAAACTCTTACCGGATTTAAATAATGATGTATATTGACTATATTTGTCATCTTCCTTGTTGTAGTGAGTCATAGCAGCAGGCTTTAATTTTTTATTTTTTATTTTTTGGTTTTAATGTAGATTAATAAATTAATTGATACCTTATTACATACAGTCAAGTATTTAATTCCGAGAAACCAATAATTTTATATTGCTTTATGTATGTCCACACCTATCCATACGAAGCGTTTCCAAAAGTGATCATATTAATCAATTTGTATATGAAGACATCATAGAGTGCTACTACTTCAGAGAGAGGAATGAAGAGAGAAGGATAAGTGTAAATAATTTTAATTATATTTAATTCTTTTTTTTATTTTTCATAATGAAACTAAAAATGAAAAAAACTATTTTTTTTACTATTTTTTTCCTTAAAATTTTATAGGAACCAAACACAGGGTTATAAAAAAAATACTTTAATTAAAAATACTTCACATAGAAATGACCTCTAACATGCTCTTGCTTCATTCGCGTGTATATCTCTAAGTAGGCAAATGGTCTATGAGAGGATTGGGAAAAATTGTGTTCGCAATATGCAATGGAATTTAACTCAATTTATAGTGTGAGAACTCCCCGGATTTGGACTGATCGATACTGAGCGTTGACTTTAATGGTAATAAATAATAAAAGTACAAACCTCAATTTTTAGAAAGAAAGTATGTTTATTTTAAAGGCTTCTTAACTCATTTTGTTTGAAAAATATTTGATTTTTTTATTATCCGTTTCACTTATGAGGAGATGACGAGGAAAGGATTAAGGAGTTAGAGTGCAGTGGACCATGTTTTTATTTTAAGTGCTTTTAGGGGAAGTGTCCTTTTTAAAAGTATTTTTAAAAAAATCATTAATTAAATGCTTCTTTAAAAAGAATTAAAGGTGATTTTTTAAAATTTTAAAAGTATTTTTTGAATTTTATCAAATCGTCAAATTCTCTTTTTTTTTTAAATGTATTTTTTATACACTAAAAGTGATTTCTTAAAGCACTATCAAATGCATTCTAAATTAATTAAACAAATTTCTTAAATTATTTTTTTTTCTTGGTTAAATGCTCATTCGGAGGTCAAAAGTTATCATTTTTTAAAACCAAGTCTTTTGGCTCTATGTGTAATCAATCAATTCAACATTAATGTACACTCAATGATTAAAATATCGTATATTCTAAATTAATTAAACAAATTTCTTAAATTATTTTTTTTTCTTGGTTAAATGCTCATTGGGAGGTCAAAAGTTATCATTTTTAAAAACCAAGTCTTTTGGCTCTATGTGTAATCAATCAATTCAACATTAATGTACACTCAATGACTAAAATATCGTATATTCTAAATTAATTAAACAAATTTCTTAAATTATTTTTTTTCCTTGGTTAAATGCTCATTCGGAGGTCAAAAGTTATCATTTTTAAAAACCAAGTCTTTTGACTCTATGTGTAATCAACCAATTCAACATTAATGTACACTGAATGACTAAAATATCGTATATAGATAGATCTCAAAACGATATTTATGATAGATATAACAACGGTCAACATGGTCAAAGCTCACAAATGAGTAATATTTCCATCGTTGAGGGGACTAGGACCTCGCCCACCACTAGGCAAGTTTGTCCCTTAATAAATTATTTTGTATATATATATATATATATATTAAAAATTATCATATAAACAAAATATTAAAAGAATACTTGAAGAATAAGTTAATTATAATTATTTTATAATTAAATGATTTTTTTTCATTTAATTGATTACTAAAAATATAAAAATTATCATGATACCTTTCTTGATAGTGTTTTTCGTATCATTAATATATTAATTAAATATTTAAAAAGTATATACTTATCATCATTTATTTTAGCCTTTAATACAATTGAATTAAATGTATCATAATTTTAATATTAAATATATTTTAAAATTAGGCATATTATAATAAGATATCACAATATTATTATTGAATAATATTTGATATAATTTTATAATCAATGTACACTTATCAAATTTTTATTTTTTTATTGACACATATAATATTATTATCAAATATGATAAACCATATATATATATATATATATATATATCAATTTCTTCAATAAAATAACTTTAAATGTCTATTATATTTTTAATTCATTTCTAAGATTTATTTTATTTTATTTATTTATTTATTTATATTATTATAAGTTTTGATCAATTTTAGGTCTACCGATATTTTGTGCTAAAATATTCATTAATATTTTTCTGATATATCCATAAAATTGAAATATAGATATATTTGTGATTGTCGATATTTTTATCATTGATTGACTATCCATCTCAATAACAAAGAAGGGCGGTTGATAGATGAATCTATGTATCCATCTTAAGAATATATGTTAGTTTGGTATTCTATTTTTAAGAACTGCATGTGACCTAACGTATTTATTGCTGTGGATGAAGTTTCGATGTGTTTTCGATCTTATGGCTACGAGAATTAATAAAATTACCTAAGACGCATGTCCTCGAACACACCACACACTTGTCCAAATCAATGAACCTAATATATATATATATATATAGCCCAAAGCATTCCCAAGATACAAATCTGAGCCAAAATCCATCTCCAAAATAAGCTCAGGAAAAGCCCATTATGGGCAGTTGATTAGTTTACTACATTTATTACATGACTTGGTTTGATAACACCGACTCCATTGCAACACTGAAAATAATTTGAATGTGCTGGATGACTACTAATATGCAGCTGGTACACGAGAGCTACATTGTGACAGCTGAACCAGAAGGTACAGAACCTTCTAAACATGGAATTGTCTAGGAGGATAGGTAATCAGGTGTAGATATGGAATCAACTATAAAGTCATTTGGCCCAAGATCATCGATAGGTGGACGTTGTCTATGGTGCTCGGTGACTGACTGATAAGCCATGGCTAGTGCGAGAGCCTGCACATAAAGAGAACAAAACAAAACTAAATCAGCTACTATAACTTGATTTTCTTAATTGAAAAAATCAATGAATAGAGCTCTATTAATCGATCTTACAATGTGATCATGGTTTGGAGGAGCATAAATGCCGGTGGTGATGGTGCTCCTTCGTCGCCTACCATCAGGAGGTGGGTTAGATATTTTGGTAAAACCCGTTGGGACAATAACAACAGGCATACCAACAAGATTGCCTATGCAGACTATCTCCCAATCAGTTGCATTGCCAATGAAAGCATCGACAGTAAAACTTTCTCTAATTTCCCGAATTAATTTTCCTCGTGCTCTCTGTGCCTGTGAACAATATCACAAATCTTAATCACAATAAAATAGATTAAGATTATAGAACATTATAAATTTTAATCCCAACCCATTTCAAAGTAACAAGTTCATTTGATGATGATGTAATCAGATCTTAGAGAACTAACCTGAACATAGTCTACTGCAGGAATCACGCGTGCACGGCGTAGTTCAACGGGCCATTGGTCTTGAGCTTCATAAAAGTCATCCTCCCCAGATCGCTGCCACTCATCAAAGTGAGCCAACATATCAACGTCCATCGTAAAATTGAGGATTCCTTGAACATGGCTGACAGTGTAATTCAATTTGAAAGGAACCATTTTAACACCCTTTGATTCAAGTATACGAACAACCTGGCAAAGCCATCCCAAGAAAGTTCGATATATTAAAATCCAAAGTAACTCTTCAAGCAGCATGAATCTGATAAAGTTCTTGACCTGGCAAAGATCTGAGTGATCTATCTAATGATAATTTGAACTCAAAATTTTTTAATTTTAATGCATTGTCCCACTCTTACCTCCATCTCAGCATCATCCAGATACCCAACAGTAAGATTTGTGATGTCTACTGAGAATGGGTCATCAAGGGAAATGTCCTTTGAGGAGGGATCATCTGGATCCTTTCCTAGAATAGCATCCAGAATAATTGTGCAATCTGCAGCACTTCGACAGAATGGTCCAATCTTATCCTGAACATATATATATATACATCTTTAGGTTCCAGAACAAAATGAGGGAACAAATGCAGCACTTAAAGTGAAGATGATTATGGTGATACCAAGCTTTCCGATATGCTCATTACACCGGTTCGACCAACAGCACCAAAAGTTGGGCGTAATGCAGTCACACCACAACGTGCAGCAGGGTAGGTTATGGAGCCACACGTTTCTGAGCCAATTGCAAAAGGAACCATGCCTGTGATGGAAAACAATTTCTTAGTTGGTGCTTTTGTCAGGGGAGGACTCAAACATAAAAAGGAACAAGAAATCAAGCTAGAAAATCAAATGGGCAGAAATTAAAGTTTAGAATAGCTCAAGCACTAAATTAAGGATACCTGCTGAGGTGGAAGCAGCAGGTCCAGAGGATGAACCAGTAGAGTATTCCTCAATATTCCATGGGTTCCTCGTCCTACCTCCAAACCAGATGTCATCATATGCCAGTGATCCAGTAGCAAGCTTTGCAACAAGAACAGCCCCAGCAGACATCAACCTGTACCAATCAGAGTCACAAATTAAATGGTCTGAACATGACTGAAGATTTGTTATCGGGTTTCTCCTTGTTGTTTAAAAAGATATATTGTCTTTCTGCATGCTCCCTTTCCTTTTATTAAGATTCATATTCGGAAAAAGGAAAGTAAGTAAAGAAAGAAGAAATAATACTTCTTGTAAACCGAAGCTTCAATGTCAAGAACTTGATCTTTGAAACTTTTTGAACCCCAAGTAGTCTTGTACTGGGGTACCGAAATTATATCCTTCAACCCATATGGAATCCCATGAAGGGGACCTGTAACACAACTCAATATTACATTCTGGAATCAAGGTATTTATTGTACCATATATTAACTTCAAATCTTCGGCTCTTACTTTAAGATTATGATGATGAGAAGAAATAGATGAAGGAGGTACCCAAATATATTCCTCGAGCAAGCATTTCATCAGCCTCTTTTGCCTGCTTGTATGCCAATTCTTCAGTGTAAGTGATCACAGCTTCAAGAACAAGATTATACCTAGTGGTTCCCCAATGCATATTAAAAAGATGACTGGCACAGACACATAGGAAACTTTCTTTTTTCTGCTTTATTACCTCTTTAATCTATGAAGAAAAATCCGAGTAAGCTCCTCAGAGGTAATTTGTTTTGTCTTAATGAGTTCCCCCAGTTCAAGAACCTGGTGAACATCAACAATTTCATATACAAAACACTAAAAGAGAAAAAAAAAAAAAAAGTGAATAAAAAATTTGGTGGTAGGAAAGACTTACAGTCATGAAGGCAATATCTTCTTCACCTTCAGGCCTCTGTATTCCAGAAAGGGAAGGACAACTGAATCTTTTGGTTTTGCTTTGCACTTGTTCATTTCCCCACTCAGGATTGAAAACCAAATAAGATGGATCATGTAAACCTCCATTAACAGAAGCAACTAACTTACGATTGGCTCTTGATATAGGGATATTCAGCTCGGTTGCACCCTGCTCAATCTCGGCTATCTAAAAGGAAAAAGAAGATAAGAGTAATTATATCTATGAGATGAAACTTGGATGATACAATCCGAAGCTAATGGATCATAAGTAGTCTAAATTACAAGTTCATCAAAATCACCTTAGTATCATTGAAGAAGTCAGCATCAAATATTGCAAATGCACATTTAACTGGTGAGACTTCATTAATCTTTTCCAAGCATTCACCATTGCTTTTAGGGCTGTACTCCCCACTGTCCTGATCAAAGAACAGAAGAACATTTGCTTGGAGTAAAAATTAAAGAAACAATGAAATAAAAATGAAATGGATTAGCTCTTCTTTGTTCTAATTTTTGTTGGGTAGACAACATTTCCCACATTTTCTTAAAAGGGGGAAAATGAGAAGGTTGGGAAATTGGCTTCCTTCTTAAGCATTTTCCCCTTTTGCCCTAAAACTCTTTGAGGGACAAAGGGGAAAGTAAATGACCAATCAAAGCCCCTGCCACTATCTAAGGTGCTGTTTGGCTATCATTTTATAAGAAATTTTCTTGCTTTTCGTGGCTAAAATCAATGAAAATGCTAATTTCCAAAGAAAGAAAAAGTAGTTCCAAACTGCTAACTATTTCAGAGGAGGACAAGAACCACCTCCTCCTTATCCCCAATTCTTGAAGCTAAATGGTGGGTTTTGTATAAACATTGGCTGTCGTTTCATATTCATAATAATTTCAGTAAACCAGTATTATTTATCAAGTTTTTTTTGCATGTAGAGCCTCCAAATGATTGTTCACAAGCTCTAAACGTATAGAATGAAATCTGAAATTTCTATCACAGCAGGGACGAAACAGACCCACTCTTGGATGTTTCTGATACATTAATTGATGGATGATAGAAATGGAGAAAGAGAGAGTTACCATAATTGCTCCAGTCCCGGCAAGAAGACGGTTGGATGAGATGAGACAGAGGAGGCAAAAATAATACAGCAAACGTATCCGTGGGAGTGAGAGTGAGGTGGGAAGAAGGATGCCCCCCAACATGACTACCGCCTTGCCACACCCTTTACTTCCTCTTCTTCTTCCTCGGAGTTCTGACAGATACCTGCAGTTTTATTGCTGGAGATGCTTTTCCCCAGTTTTTTTACAACCCACTCTCCCAAGCCATTGACTCAGGGTTCTTGTTGGACACCTACAGGCTACAGGGTTTAATAGAGCCTGAAGAATTATGAGTATTTAGTTTTTACAGACCCACTCCTCTTATACCTTTTTTTTCTATATTTTTTTGTTATTTGATATTTATTACTCTTTTTTCAAAAATAAAAAATAAAAAATAATTTAGCCCTGTATAATCCACTACTTATTTTTTTTTTTAGATCATGAAATAATAAAAACTCTTTAAGGTTTATTATGAAAAAACAAAAGTAATAATTTTAAAAATTATTTAAAAATTTTGAAATGCTGCAAAATTTTTATTTCCTCAAAATTTTAAATTTTTTAAAATAAATTTTAAAAACACAAGTTTTATCTATATTTTTTGGATAGAGTAGTCTATTTTTATCTAACGGTTTTAAATTTTAAAAGCCTAAATATATTTATTACTTAATGATTTAAGTTGACTTTAAGTTAAATCATACCTAAGTTATTAACTTAAAACTCGTTATTTAATTCTTATTTTAAACATTAAGTTTGTTTGATAAAATTAATTTTAAATTATTAAATTGACATATTTATCCTTATAAGTTATAACTATAGTAAAAAAGATCAAGTGATAATCAAGGTTGTGGACTAACAAAAAAAAAAAATAATTAAAGTAATTAAGGCAAATGAGGGTAAAAAAGTAAAAATGAAAATTTGAACTTAAAAATAAATTAATTATTTTTACTTATTATTTAAAGTTGTTTTTTTACTTTAATTTATACCGTTAAATTATTTTACCATACAAACTTAATTTACTTATTAACTTAAATTAAGTTAACAAGACGTTTAAGTCATTAAATTGGTTTACCAAACACCTACTTATTTATTTACTTATTCTACTATTTCTATATTTATCTAAATTTTCTATTTTTTCTAGAATATATATTATTCCTTTTTTGATATAAATATTTAAATAACTCTATTACTAAACTTTTTTTCTATATTTCTTTTTTTTCATACATTTTTATATAAAAAAAACTAAATAATTTATTTACTACAAATTCATATTATGTTCCTTCCATTCTTTTTCCTTATTTCTTTATTCTTTAATATATATATATATATATATATATATATATATATATATATATATATATATATATATATATATTATTCTTTTTTATAAAAATTTAAATAATTTATTGATTAAAAATTCCTATTTTCCCCATATTTCTTTGTTCTTTAATATATATTTTCATAACTTTTTATAAAAATATATAAAAATAATTTATTTACTAAAAATCCCTAATAATTTTCATGCATCTTTCACATTTATTTATTCTTTAATATATTTACATTGTTATTAGCCCCCTGATTTTTCTACACCATTCGTTTTGTATAAGAATATTGAGAAATATTGGTTATAAGGAGTGAGGAGTTACAACTCGTTTGACTATGTTTTATGATATTTGCTTTCAAATATTGTGTTTAAATTAAAGAACAAAAATCCATTTTTTTAAAAAAAATAATTTTATAAAAGCAAGGGTGTTTGGGAAGTTTTTTTTAAAACCAATTTTTAAAAATAATTTTTCTATTTTCATTTTGTAAAAGTATTATAAATTATATATATATGTTACAAACAAATTTAAAAATAAATATTTTTAGTAAAACATGAATATCAATATTATAATAAAATAAAAAATGATATTTTTTATTAAAAAAAAAACTATTTTAATATATGGTTATTTACATCTTCACAAAAGCACAACTAATTTTGTTTGTTTTTTTTTTTTAAAAAAGAAAAGAACAATAATAATAATTATTATTAATATTTTATTTAAAATGAAATCGTAGATAAATTTGAATTTTTTAACATGTAAATGAGTTAAATTTTTCATTACATGATGCATTTAGTACTCAATTAAGAATACCGTATTCAAGAATGCTTCAATTTAATATGCAATTAGTTGGATTAGTTTTTAAAATTTCATATTATTTTTAAAAATTAAAATATTTTTCCTTAAAAATTTTAAATTATTAATTATATATCACTTAATTTAGAATATATTTACCCAGTGAGAAATTTAAGAAAATATAGTTGTGTAGATAAGAGAAACAATAAGAAAATTATACAAATATAATTATATGGAGGAAAAATATTATAAACAGATTTTTATTCATAATTTTTTTTTGTATTAATGAGTTTACTATTTGAATTTCAAATTATTTTTAAAAATTACTTAACTCATTAACAAATCCAACACATCAAATCTTTTTATTTATCTAGTCGAAAATAATATATATATATATATATATATATATATATATATATATATATATATATATATATATATATATATATATATAGTTTTTTGTATAAGAAAAACAATAGAGTTATTATAGACCAATTTTTATCTATAAATACATAGTATTAATTGGATAATTATTTGAAAATCAAATTATTTTTAGAAATTACTAGACTTGTTAATGAATCCAACACATTATATCATGTTTAATTTAAATTTATTTGTCTAGTGAAAAAAATCAGAAAAAAATGATTTTATCTACAAGAGAAACAATAGGGTTGTTCAAAACCAACAATGTTATTTACTTTTTGTGATTTTTTTTTTAATTTCTCTACATTTTCCTTTTATTTATAAAATCTAGTAAAAATAATACTTGTTCTTTAAAAACTATTTTTTATATCACTTTGTTTTTAAAAACTTGAAACAAAGAATGACTTAACAGTCTTATGAATTTTTAAAAATAGTTTTTTGTTTTTAAAAATAGAAAACTGTTTTTTAATCACACACCCAAACCGGCTCTAAGGGTCTATTTTGAAACTTTTTCGAAAATTGTTCTCAAAAAATAATTCTGAGATGTTTTTTTAGAATAAAAGTATGGACCCGCGTTTTTCATGTGCGTTTCCACTTAACGATGAGACTCGTTTTTTATTTATTTGGTGAAAAATATGATTTTTAGAAAAGACTTGGAGTCACCATTTATTTTTGTTTTATTTTTAAGGGAAAACAAAATAAGAAAGAAAACCCTAAGTGTGACTTCTTATTTGGAAAAGACAGTCTGTGGAAAACCAAAGTTGGGTTTGGGGTCAGGTTACCTATTGGGAAGGTATGACAAATAACCGTAGCACCCGTCTAAGTCCCTATAAATGGATCTCTACTAAATAAGGTGAAGCAAGTGTGGCAATTGATAAGGAAATCAATGGATACCAATGAAATGATCAAATAATAAAATGAATCATACATGAGAATAAGCAAAGTGGGAGTGAGATTGTACCTTAGTAGCAAGTAATAGTGCGCTATCATGAAACGGGATAAGTGCACAATAATGAATACAAAATATATCGCATGTGTCACAAAACAGAGTAAGAAATCCTCAATGGCAGTTATGCACTTCACTCAAATCATTTTTAAAGAAAATATCATGGATGTTGCCCAATTGATTTTGTATGAATTAATCCCACAAATTCCATTATTTTGGAATGATGAAAAATTCATTCATGCTTATTAAAAATCAAGAAAATCGAAAAAAAAAAAATTTTAAAATCAAAGAAAATTTGTGAAAATGCATGCCTAGAGAGAAAATGGCAAGTTTATTAAAAACGGGATTTTTTTTATGACTCTAAACCCCAAGGAAGGAAGAAGAAAAGAAATGACTTAAAATTATTTGAAAATCAAAGTGAAATTAAAATTATTTGAAAATCTAGAGTTTTGAAAATTGAAGTTCTGAAAATTAAATTTGAAAATTCGAGTTTTGAAAATTAGATTTCTATATCAAAAGATAAAGAAACAAAGAGGATGACGTGTCGCCTTTAGGTGGTGCACTAAAGGGTGGCCATGCATGGCCATACAGGAGTGGGCCCTGAGGTGCAAAGTGGCTCCTCTGTGGATGCTGGTGGTTTCAACTTGGAGCAAGTAGCTTGTTTGCTGACCTTCTACTGGCTTGAGTATACCTTCATGGGTTGGTCAAAATAGAAACTTCACTCTTAAATTTGTGTTGTTCTTGAACATTGCCATTGGGACATCATCCACTAAGAATACTATCAGATATATATTCCATAGAACTGAGTACGAGTGAAAAGCCTTGGTTGGGCCAAACCAAAGATAGATTCTCCGTTCTCTCTCTCATTTTCTTCCCGTGAAGATATTTGTTTGTAAAATGGAGGGTTGGTCGGACTTGTTCCCGGAGAACTCAAAGTCTATTTCATCATGCTCTGAGTTTTGAGAAGACAGATAGAAAGCAGTAACAGTCCTTGTGCATTTGTCAAGGACGAGTTGAATCTCAGAGCCTCCATTATAGGACTTGATGTGATCAAAAACCCATGTAGGCACATAGTTTCTATTGAATGGCACATCGATACACTTTCTTAGAGTAGCACCCTTCACTCCAGAAAGCATAAACAGTAAACCCAGAGAGAGAACCCACAAGTTTTTTGGTTCTGAGAAGGAAAGATTGAGGAAGTGTGGTGAGCAAGGTAATGAGGTTCCAACATGGAGTTTTCTGACTTGAAGTTTAGATATGTTGAAAGAAGGATTTTGATGGAGGCTTTGCCAAGGCTTTGGGTGGCCATGCATGCATGGGTCACATGCACGTGGGAATGGATGGAAATGAGCTTTCTCAATATCTGAATTGATTCCCCGTACTCATTTCTGATTTAGGCACCATTCCATAAAACCAAAGAACTGCATTCAGAAAGAGGTGCTTGAAAGTGGCACACCAATAGGTGGCCATAAAAGCCATGAAGAAGCCGAAAACAAAGGAATGGACTGCTCGAGACTGTGCATCAAAGGTGGCCTTTCCTTGTTGGTAGCTAACGTTCATAAACTTGTGAGGAACTCTTCCATGGAAAACCCACTTGCTAAGCTTAATAAAAAAAATTGCCCATTGCTGAATCTTTTTCTTGTATCGTTTTACTCCCAAATTACTGACGCGATCACCTGGTATTCATGATGATTTCCGCTAACCTATGTAATATGTATTCCATTAGAGCCTCTTCTTACAGTCTATTAATCTCACATTATGGCTTTAACCACGCAGAGTTTGATTGAGTGAACCATGTCCAACAAATTGATTCAATAGCCTCATGGCCATAGAAATATGTAGAGATGGAAAAGAGGGCATCCAATACCCATGGGTATTTCCACTTATTGTTTTAGTAAGTTATGAGCGTATATATAGTGCTTAAGAGTAAAAGGGTCCAATAGAGTGATACAATTGCTAATTTTCATGTAAATCACAAGATGATGGAGACTCTTAATTGCAAATTCTCTAAGGAAAAAAATCAGATCCCCACAGGGCTTACTATTCCTTTTATGCTTTTGAAGATGGGTTATTGAAAATCTTGAATGCACCTTCTACAGTTGTCGTTGGTACGTTACTGAACAACGAATGACATGGGATTCATGAAGTCAGGCTTGGAGCTTCATGTGATTGGAAATTTTTAGGAAATCACCACCAAGAGACATAGAGTGATGAAGCTTAATGGATTGCCTCACTAGTCGTCTGACCAACCAATTGACATCATTGTCCAATCCTATAGATCTACAATTAGGAAATTATGAGTGAGATATTCAGGTTTAATAACTTGATTATATCATGCTCATCAATTCTCTTCATCCCGGGAATCACCTTGGGCATTTTTTTGTAAGTGGATGAATTGGGTTGTAGCTACTTGTAATCCCAGCTAGTGTTTTTGATCCAGTTATTGATGAGATAGTTGATTGCCCAAATGAGAACACGATTTGCACAGCAGGCACGAAGGATGCTCCATTAAGTTCACTTCCCCCATAGCCTCACTCTTCCAATCCTAATAGTTTAGCCATTGATGATATCATCCCACCATCAACAAGAAACAGAGCACGAAACAGAGAGGAAGAAAAAAAAAAACGTAAAAACAAAGTATGAACTTAGCTCTATGTCATGGACTATCAAAGAGCTAGGAGCACATGAAATCTAAAGGAAACAAGAGCATCATTTTGATGTATCAAATTCAAGGAGTAGTGCATTAGATATTTACAAGAGAAAACAGAAAAAAATCCTCAAAATAAACCAAAATAGAGCACGCATGTATAAAGTCTTACCCGACAAAGCAAATGAGTGGCCCTTAATGTCCACACCAATCAACAAAGCAATGCTCAGAAAAGTCGCTGAAAATGGGAATGAAACAGTGAAAAAATCAGAGACAAGAAACTCATATTGGCTTTATCTAGAATGCTCACTCATAACCCCCCGAGTTGTCTCAATTTCAACTCTTTTTTTCCCTTCCTAAATTCGTTGGATCTCCTTCTCCTTCTTGTAGTCTTCACTCCTTCCTTTTTATTCAGCCCTCTTAACACCCAGCTCACTCCTCTATTCTTGCTTCTCGTCCAAGCCTCCACCAGCTCTACTGTTTCCCGTTCAGAGACCTCTTCCTCCTAACCACCACCATGCCGAGGTAGCAATGTCTTTGGTCACGTGTCCCATGCAGTTTGCTTACCTATGGAAGTTGTCCTCCGCTCCTCTCTTTGTGATGGTGTTTCACCATTCTGCCCTCTTTCCCCAAAAGACCAATTTCTCCTAAGGTGGTAAGAAGGTGGTGAGAGAAAAAGAAAAAAAACCAAATAAAACAAAAATACCTCCCCCTACCAATAATAGTGATAAAAAAATGTCTACTGGTCCAAAAGAAGGGTCTGCAAATATGCTCATCTTTGGTAGAGCTCACGAGTGTAAGGAATGTGAACATCAAAATGAAATGAGAGTGTGAATAATGAGTGTAACGAAATGAACTCTACCGAAGAAAAAAAAACCCCCTAAAGGTACACAAGTAGAACACAAACTAGCTTAATCCAACAAAGAAACTAAAGAGGCTCTAAAACCCTACAAAAATGAGTAAGAATGGATTAAGCAAGAAAAAAGAAACTCCTAAAGTGCCTCTAAAGTTACACTATGGATCTAGAACTCCCTTTGAAAAGTCTCCAAAAGTGGCTCGAAAATCGATGTCGAAGTCAAGTAGCAGTTGAACCACCAAGGAGAACAAGAACGAAAGTGTACAAAGGAAAAAACCATACATGTACCATACAAGGACATAAGGCATAAGGTATCCAACAATACGATAGGAATACACGATATGAGCTCAAAGCTTTATGTCGCATGCATGATAGAGAGGAAAGGATATGGGTGATGCTTTATGACGAAGAATTGAGAATCACATATTCAACGAAGTGAGAAGTATGGTGAAATGTGAAGCTATGAGAATAGAGCATGCAATGCTAGTGATTAAGAATGTCGAGAGTTGTAACTCTAAATGACAAGGTTGACTCTAAATGCTAAACTAAGAAAAAAATGGCTTTAAAAGCTAAATCAGAAGGCCTATATGTGAAGTCCTACGATGGTGACACAACTGAAATGCCCATAGATGTCAATCTATGGTGGTGAAACTCTTAAAGGCCCACAGATAAAAATCTATGGTGGTGATAATCTCAAAGGCCCAAGGATGAAAAGCCATGGTAGTGAATCAACTGAAATGCCCATAGATGCCAATCTATGGTGGTAAAACTCTCAAAGGCCCACAAATAAAAATTTATGGTGGTGATAATCTAAAAGGCCCAAGGATGAAAATCCATGGTGGTGAATAAACTTAAATGCCCATAGATGTCTGATCTATGGTGGTGAAAATTGATCAAGACCCATAGATGATAATCTATGGTGGTGAAATTGAAATGCCCATAGATGTTTGATCTATGGTGGTGAGAATCACTGAAATGCCCATGGATGTCCAATCCATGATGGTAAGATAACTAAAACAAATGCTCATAGATGAAAATCTATGATGGTGAGATAACTATAACAAATGCCCATAGATACACAATCCATGGTGGTGAATCTGAAATGTCCATAGATGTCTGATCTATGGTGGTGAATTTGAAATGTCTATAGATGTTTGATCTATGGTGGTGAAAATTGATTGAGGCCCATAGATGATAATCTATGGTGGTGAGAATCACTAAAATGCCCATGGATGTCCAATCCATGATGGTAAGATAACTGAAATGCCTATGGATATCTGATCCATGGTGGTGAGATAATTAAAGAAAAATGGATACCCTAAACAAACTGACAATAGGGGGATGCCCTAAACAAACTGAAAAAAAAAAAGAGTCTTAAACAAATTGATGGTAGGGGAATACCCCAGACAAGCTAACAGTAAGGGGATGCCTTAAATAAATTGAAGAAAATGGGAAATGACTTAAACAAACTAGAAGAAATGGGGATGCCCCAAACAAATTGACGATAGGGGGATGCCTTAAACTGACGAAAAGGGGATGCCCTAAACAAACTAACGGAAAAGAGACGTCCTAAACAAACTAAAAGTAAGGGGATGCCCTAGATGATAACTCGTAAAAATAAAAAAATGGGTCTAACAACCATGAAATTAGCATGAGATGTGATAAACTCAAAGAAGGGGGTATGCCCCAGTAGAAGAGCGCTAAAGGGGGGTATGATTACTACTCAAAAAGTGCTATTTTATAGCTTGTAATTAACTCTATTAAACACTTTTGAGTAGTAGTTATTACCTTTTAACTCAATTAACATATTAAGGACCTTTGCAATCATTTCTAATCAAATTGTGTAAGTTTTGGTGTTTTTGTTAGTAATTTGATCACCAAAGCAATCCGAGATTGAGGAGAGTTCTTTGGAATCCATGGCAAAGCAATGGGAAGCTCAGTAACATGAAGAACCAAATCTTTGAAGCTTTGTAGTCCTTTTCCATAAGCAAATCATGAATGCAAGGAGGGAAAGCATAGAGAAAAATCTAACATGAAGCATTCAAGAGGGCAGCCACTGTCAGCTAATTACTACTCAAAAAGTGCTATTTGATAGCTTGTAATTAACTCTTTTAAACACTTTTGAGTAGTAGTTATTGCCTTTTAACCCAATTAACATGTTAAGGACCCTTGCAATCAATTCTAATCAAATTGTGTTAAGTTTTGGTGTTTTGATAGCTTTTTGATCACCAAAGCAATCCAAGATTGAGGGAGAGCTGTATATAGTTCATGGCAAAGCAATGGAAAGCTCAAATTCATGAAGAACCAAGCTTTGGAGCTCTATAGCCCTTTGCCAAAGTCGTTCAAAGTATGCAAGGAAAGAACAACGGAGAGAGGAAAAACAGAGTGAAGAAAACAGAGGATAGCAGCTGCAGTCTTCTTTTGAACTTTTGGAGTACTTCCCGAAGTCCATTTTCTACATGCTATATACCATTTCAAAGCTCAGGAATTCAAGAATCCAACGCTTTAAACTGTGTACGATTTGGAGCTGAAATGAGGAAGTTACAGCCATTGGAAGCCAATCACTCCAAGCTGAAGGAAGAATTTTGCACGGCTGCGAAATCACCCTTTTGTTGCGAAATGATTTCGCAGCCATTTTGCACAGTGCTGTGGAATTCCTCCTGAAGTTAATCGATATTTGCGACCGACTCTTTTAGATCTTTTCTTTAGATATTTTTGTATAAATTTCCATTTTCTCCTTATATTTAGCCACTCATGTAATTCCTTAGCTAGGAAGTATCCAAGGAAGGGTAAATTACCTTCCTATATAAACTCTCTTGTAAACACTTAAAAAAGGGGACTCTGGGAGGAGCTTGTTCCAGGAGGACTCTCAGGGGGACTCTCGGGGAGCTTTTTCCAGGAGATCCATCATATAATATATCATATATAGAATCAACGAATAGAGCACTTGCTCTGTTTTTCCTATATATTTGTTTTCTCGTTCTTTTTCTTTCTAGCCAACCAAACTCTGAGGATTTTTTCTCAGAGGATGAGAGGCTAGGCTCTTCGTATCTTGGAGTGAGGAAAGCCGGGTAAGTTTCCACATGCATAAATTGGAAGTTTTATTGTTTTAGTTTTTAATGAAGAGAAAGTGTGACCCGTTAATGGTTTTTATCTTTTTAGTTAACTTAAAACACCTTTAAATCACCTGGGCCAACATTTGGTAAGGCAAGTGATCTCCGTCCATGGAGATGCACTAGTTTACCCCTTGCGAGCCTTTGGGAGGTGATTTGAAGGTAGGATTTTCTAGAATTGCCAACACTTGGTAAGCTTTTGGACTCCAAGGAGACATCCATTAGTTATCTCTTGCGAGCTTTTGATGGGTAATCCAAGGTTAAAGATCACCTTGAATGGCAAGTGCTAGGTGAGAGGTATGAGCCATTGTAAGGTGCATCAGTGAGAGGGATTTAGTGTTTGAACCCATTAATGGGAAGCATCTGTATAACACCGGTTGGAGAAGGAACTATATGTTAATTCTCTAATGCGAGGAAAAGAAACAAGTGATTGAAACTCCCTTTTTGTATGAGGAATTTGAGCCTAGTGATCTGAAACTCCAAGAAACACTTTTCTTTGTAAGTAAAATCAGTTACTATTTTTGGTTAGTTTAAAGTCGAATTTTTTTCATTCAAACATCTTTATGTTTTCTTTTAAAGCTAACCTTGAAATGAAAAGGCACCAATTCAGCTTTGAAATAATATCATTTGTGAAGTGAAAACCCATCCCAGTGAACGATCCTAGAGCCACTATGCTATAGTAGCTTTGTCTTTGCTACCCTAGTAAATGGTGTAATAGGTTATAAATTTTGTTGATTACTCCCTCAATCAAGGAGCACCAGCTGGACACGAATCAGCTGAGACACCAATTAGGCATGAATCAAATGGCGCCGTTACCGGGGATGGTGCCACTTTACAGTGATATGACCTTTCTAGAGTACTTGTGATCTTCATCACAAGTTTGGTGACTTTTCTTTTCCTTTTACTAACTCTTTTTATTTCTTTATTTTTCTTTGTTCATATGTTAGTATATCTTTTATTTAGTTTTTAGTTAATCTTAATAATTTTCTTTTTTCTTTAGAATTTTATTTTCTTTTATTTTCTTTTGTTTTCTCTGTTTTTAATTCACAAATTACTAGTTGTGCATGCCATATTGAATATGAGATAGCAGAGGAAGCCATGAACTTCATCAGTTATGAGGCTGAATTTTCAAGAGAATGGGGTGAACCAAATGCTAGAGATATGGGAAGAATGATGTCTCAACCTAAAACTAAGGGTGAGATGTATATTTTGAATGACGGCATGGACATGAAGGCAAAGATTGCAGCTATGGAAAGGAGATTGGAAGAGCTGGAAATGAACCAGATGCAAGAAGTGCAAGCCATCTCTCAGACACCATTACAAGCTATGCCTTATGCCATTTGTCTATCTTATGAGCACTTGGTGAAGGAGTGTCCCACCATTCAAGTGGGGAGGGAAATGTTTGGTGATTGCAACACCTACAATTCCAATTGGAGGAAACATCCAAAGTTCTCTTGGAAACCACAGCCGCCTCAGTACAAACAACATGTTCAAGCACTTCCGCAAGCCTCAAACCTTGAACAAGCTATGATGAATCTTAACAAGGTCATGGAAGACTTTGTTGAAGCTAAGAAATCCATCAATGCTCAGCTCAGTCAAAGAATTGACAGTGTAGAGAGTTCATTGAACAAAAAGATGGATGAAGTGCAAAATGATCTATCTCAGAAGATAGATAATCTCCAAGATTCAATCTCAAGGTTTGCCAACCTCAACATAGTGCAAGAGAAAGAAAACTCTCTTTCTCAACCTTATCAAAATTCCATGAGTATCCATGAAATGGAGGCTAAGAAGGGAGAATCTTCACAAAAGAGGGAAGTCAAAGAAGTGATCACTCTGAGGAGTGGTAAAGAGGTTGATCTACCCACATTCAAGCTAGAGCATGAGGTTGAGAGTGAAACAGAGAAAGAAAAGAGGGAGGAAATCAAAGGAAAAAGAAAGGGGAAAAGTACAGAGAAAGACGGCTATGATCTTAAATTAGATGAAGAACCACAGAGGATAGTCATCAAGGAAGAAATGACGAAGAAACACATGCATCCGCTTTTTCTCCAAGCTTTGTATGGGAAAATCATACAAAGCAAGTCTCAAGTGAAGGATGCTAACTTCATATGGGATCCGGGCAAGCTGAATCAGGATCAAAATTTTTTGATGGACTTAGTCTTTCTTAAGACTAACTAGTCCATAGCTTTTTGTTTTATTTATTACTTGTTTTAATTTTGATTTCAATGCTTTAATTTTGATTTTAATGCTTTAATTCTACTTTGTTTTGATGTAATATAGGTTTTTGGATGATCTCAAGTCGGAGAAAATGCAAAGAAATTGAAAGGAAGTCTTTCGGAGCGAAAACGAGGCAAAAACAGGGCAAAAACAAGGTAAAAACAAGGGTCTGCGAGATTTCGCAGCCTCTGCGAAATTGGCACTTTGCTGTGAAACCGTTTCGCAACTCAATTGACTCCTCTGCGAAAATTTTCGCAGCTGCGAAACCACTTTTGGCACACGAGTGCCACTTCGCAGCACAGGAACCCTCATTTCGCAGCTGCGAAACGACTGCGAACCACCAAAGCATGAAAGATCCCATTTTCGCAGGGAAAGCTCCATTTGGAAGGGTGTTTTGCAGCTGCGAAGCCAACTTTTGGCACATGAGTGCCATTTCGTAGCACAGTACCCTCATTTCGCAGCTGCGAAAATGGCTGCGAAACCCAAAAAAAAAAAAAAAAATTTCCTTTTCATTTTTCGCAGCCAAAGCCCCATTCCGCAGGGAGTTTCGCAGCTGCAAAACCAACTTTTGGCACACGAGTGCTATTTTTGCAGCACAGTGACCCTTATTTCGCAGCTGCGAAACGGCTGCGAAGCATAAAAACTCCTAATTTCACAGCCAAAGCCCCATTTCGTAGGGTGTTTTGCAGCTGCGAAATGGCTACGAACGTAAAAACTTTCAATTTCGCAGCCAAAGCTCCATTTCGCAGGGTATTTCGAAGCTGCGAAACCACTTTTTGGCACACGAGTACCATTTGGAAGCCCCGTACACTCATTTTGCAGCTGCGAAACGGCTGCGAAATCGCTTTTGGGCTGTGAAATGGCTATGAAATGATCTCCAAGCTTCAAAATGGCTGCAAAATCACCTCCAAGCTTAGAAATGACCTTCAAATTGTGAAATTGACTTGCAAAATGGAGGGAGGTTTGCAAAAATACCTTGCAAAGCTAAGGAAAGTTGCTAAAATGCCAACAGAGCCCCGCGCACTAACTGAGTACCCTCTGGAACTCATGAACAACCACCTTTCTCCATTTTAGCCATGGCCAAGACAAGAGGAGAGCCCCGCGCACCCTGAGATCACACACATGAAGCCTCTCATTCCATTTCTTACCTCCTTAAAACCATCAAAGCCCATAGCTCCAACTGAGGAGACTATGCCACCTAAGGAGACTATCAAAGCAGAGGTTGAAGTTCTGATCCAACCCACTCAGCAGGCCACCACAGATGCATCAGCTCCACATGATCCTACCATTACTTGACCATCTCTTTACATTTTTGTCTTTATATATTATACATAGCTCCATGTTTTGATGTTTTATATTCTGGGATTGGAGTTATCCATTGATCATATCTTATATTTTACTTTCTCAGATTAATATATAGACATCAATTCTTGTTTAAACTTGGCATTTTTCTATTTCCTCTACTCACTAACTCTTATGTTTTCTTTGAAACATGTGGTTTCTCCTATACGACTCAGACTCCATGTTACTAAGGAGGTACCACTTCCTCCCTATTTTTCAATCGTTTTTGTCACATTGAGGACAATGTTCAGCTTGGTTGGGGGGAGAGTTGAGGAAGTAAGTATTGCTATTAATGCTAAGTTATTTTGGTAATTTAGTTGCTTTTTGTTTAATTTTTAAAATTTTTAAGTTTTTTATTCTACTCTCCATGGTTATTAAGGAAAAATTTTCAAAATGAAAAGGGAGAAATTGAATTTTTGTCTTTTTACTTGACTTAGATTTTGTATTATGCTTATTAAAGTTGATGAATTATTGAACTCCTATTGATTTCAACCTTATTTCTTCCACTTTAAGCTTATCACACACCGTGCACACTAGGTTCCGATTATAAAATGAAAAACTATTTCCCTCTTGACTTAGGAAAATTTTAGACTTGGTACCTTTGACCTCATTTAATAGTGTTGGGACACCTTGTAAAAAGCCAATGAGCTTTTGAAAAAAAAAGAAGAAAGAAAGAAAAATGTTTGCTTGCCTTGAAACCCGAGCAAGGTCTGAGGGGTATATGGTGAAAATCTTTAAAACCTGGTGCCCTAAGCCTTCATTGGTTGGGAGTCACCGACCTCAATGCTCGTTACAGGGGTGGATAGGTGGAGTTTAACATACTGTAGGTGCTTGGGTATTAAAATATATTCTCAAAAGTCCGGGGTAAAATCCGAGGAGTTAGTGGTTGAAAGATCCTTAAAACTTGATGCCCTAAACCTTGATTGGTTGGGAGTCATTGATGGACCCTCGTTACATGGACAATTTAGAAAAGAATGCCTTTAAGCTTTGCACTCCTACAAGAAAAAAATTGTGAAAGAAAAGAGGTGCGTTCTTAGCCTATTGGAGGTTGATTAGTTTGCTAAGCTTTGAAAAGAACTAGGTTGAGGGGAGAGATTAGTTTGACATACTATATTCGGAAACTAATAAGTAACACTTAGATTTTTGTGGAAGAGTAAGGTTTGGACCTTTGGGAGTGGAAATTATTTTGAAGCTTAAATTTGCATAATGCCTTCTCTTTAAGAATTGTGATTAGACAAGTTATTTGATAAATCTTGTTGAAGTTTGAGTTTTATTTCTTTTATGTTCCATGTGAGAGTTTGATCAGTCATGCCACTTTATTATTTTTTGGAGTGATCAACATGATTTTGTAAATTATTATATTATCTATTTTTCTTTATTTTTCTCTCCTTCATTGCTAAGGGACTAGCACTATGTCGGTTGGGGGGAGTGATTACTACTCAAAAAGTGCTATTTGATAGCTTGTAATTAACTGTTTTAAACACTTTTGAGTAGTAGTTATTGCCTTTTAACCCAATTAACATGTTAAGGACCCTTGCAATCAATTCTAATCAAATTGTGTTAAGTTTTGGTGTTTTGATAGCTTTTTGATCACCAAAGCAATCCAAGATTGAGGGAGAGCTGTATATAGTTCATGGCAAAGCAATGGAAAGCTCAAATTCATGAAGAACCAAGCTTTGGAGCTCCATAGCCCTTTGCCAAAGTCGTTCAAAGTATGCAAGGAAAGAACAACGGAGAGAGAAAAAACAGAGTGAAGAAAACAGAGGACAGCAGCTGCAGTCTTATTTTGAACTTTTGGAGTACTTCCCGAAATCCATTTTCTACATGCTATATACCATTTCAAAGCTCAGGAAGTCAAGAATCCAACGCTTCAAACCGTGTACGATTTGGAGCTGAAATGAGGAAGTTACAGCCATTGTAAGCCAATCACTCTAAGCTGAAGGAAGAATTTTGCACGGCTGCGAAATCACCCTTTTGTTGCGAAATGATTTCGCAGCCATTTTGCACAGTGTTGTGGAATTCCTCCTGAAGTTACCCGATATTTGCGACCGACTCTTTTAGATCTTTTCTTCAGATATTTTTGTATAAATTTCCATTTTCTCCTTGTATTCAGCCACTCATGTAATTCCTTAGCTAGGAAGTATCCAAGGAAGGGTAAATTACCTTCCTATATAAACTCTCTTGTAAACACTAAAAAAAAGGGACTCTGGGAGGAGCTTGTTGCAGGAGGACTCTCAGGGGGACTCTCAGGGAGCTTTTTCCAGGAGATCCATCATATAATATATCATATATAGAATCAATGAACAGAGCACTTGCTCTGTTTTTCCTATATATTTGTTTTCTCGTTCTTTTTCTTTCTAGCCAACCAAACTCTGAGGATTTTTTCTCAGAGGATGAGAGGCTAGGCTCTTCCTATCTTGGAGTGAGGAAAGCTGGGTAAGTTTCCACATGCATAAATTGGAAGTTTTGTTGTTTTAGTTTTTAATGAAGAGAAAGTGTGACCCGTTAATGGTTTTTATCTTTTTAGTTAACTTAAAACACCTTTAAATCACCTGGGCCAACACTTGGTAAGGCAAGTGATCTTCGTCCATGGAGATGCACTAGTTTACCCCTTGCGAGCCTTTGGGAGGTGACTTGAAGGTAGGATTTTCTAGAATTGCCAACACTTGATAAGCTTTTGGACTCCAAGGAGACATCCATTAGTTATCTCTTGCGAGCTTTTGACGGGTAATCCAAGGTTAAAGATCACCTTGAATGGCAAGTGCTAGGTGAGAGGTATGAGCCATTGCAAGGTGCATCAGTGAGAAGGATTTAGTGTTTGAACCCATTAATGGGAAGCATCTGTACAACACCGGTTGGAGAAGGAACTATATGTTAATTCTCTAATGCGAGGAAAAGAAACAAGTGACCGGAACTCCCTTTTTGTATGAGGAATTTGAGCCTAGTGATCTGAAACTCCAAGAAACACTTTTCTTTGTAAGTAAAATCAGTTACTATTTTTGGTTAGTTTAAAGCCGAATCTTTTTCATTCAAACATCTTTATGTTTTCTTTTAAAGCTAACCTTGAAATGAAAAGGCACCAATTCAGCTTTGAATTAATATCATTTGTTAAGTGAAAACCCATCCCAGTGAACGATCCTAGAGCCACTATGCTATAGTAGCTTTGTCTTTGCTACCCTAGTAAATGGTGTAATAGGTTATAAATTTTGTTGATTACTCCCTCAATCAAGGAGCACCAGCTGGACACGAATCAGTTGAGACACCAATTAGGCATGAATCATCAGCCACTTTTGGAGCACTTCCTGGAGCTCAATTTATGCATACTATATGTTGTTTCGAAGCTCGGGAAGTCAAAAATCCAACGCTTCAAACGGTGCTTGATTCGAAGTTGAAATGAAGAAGTTAGAGCCATTGGAAGCCAATCACACCAAGCTGAAGGCCAATTTCGCGGGCTGCGAAATGGTGTCCTTCAGGTTGCGAAATTTTGCAGCCATCTTGCACGCTTATGAAATTCTCCTGAGTGCTTCCCGATATTTGCGACCGACATTTTTAGATTTTTTACTTTAGATATTTGATGTCTAAATCCCCATTCTCTCCTTGTAATCCACCTATCATAAGATTCCTTAGTTATTAAGCAAGAACAAAGGGTAGATAACCTCATATATATTGTTTGTAATTTCCATTATAGTGATATGTCGGGGAGCTTGTTCTTAGAGACATCTTTTGTATAGTTTTTGAAGGAAGTAAAATACAGAGCTTTGCTCTGCCTTACCTACTCGTTTTGATTGTATTTATATTTTTCTTACTAGCCAAACAAGCTCTGAGGATGTTTTCTCAGAGAATGAGTGGCTAGGCTTTTAGTTCCTTGGAGCTAAGGTAGCCGGGTAAGGCCCCGAATGCAAGAATTGTAAGTTTTGTTGTTTCAGTTGTTAATGAAGAGAGAGTGTGACCCATTAATGATTTCTATGTTTTTAGTTAACTTAAAACGCCTTCAATTCACCTGGGCCAACACTTGGTAAGGCAAGTGGTCTTCGTCCATGGAGATGCACTAGTTTATCTCTTGCGAGCCTTTGGGAGGTGACTTGAAGGTAGGATTTTCTAGAATTGCCAACATTTGATAAGCTTTTGGACTCGAAGGAGACATCCATTAGTTATCTCTCGCGAGCTTGAGAAAGGAAGTCCAAGGTTAATGATCACCTTGAAAGGAAGTCCAAGGTTAATGATCACCTTGAAAGGAAAATGCTAGGTGAGAGGCACGAGCCATTGCAAGTTGCATCAATAAGAGGGAATTAGTGCTGAAATCCATTAAAGGGAAACATCTGTACAACACCGGTTAGAGAATTAACTATATGTTAATTCTCTAATGCGAGGAAAAGATTCAAGTGACCAGAGCTCTGTTTTTGCATGAGGAGCCTCCCCTGTGAACCTAAAACTCCAAGGAACGCTTTTCTTCATAAGTAATTCCCATTACTTTCTTTTTAGTTAGCTTAAAACAAATCCTTTTTCAACCAAAGTTTATGTTTTCTTCTTAAGCTAACCTTGAAATGAAAAAGCACCAATTCAACTTTGAATTGGTATCAGTTGTAAGTTGAAAACCCTTCCCAATGAACGATCCTAGAGCCACTATGCTATATTAGCTAAAGCTATCCTAGTGCATGGTGATATAGGTTATAAATTTTGTTGATTACTCCCATTTGAGAACCAAACTTAAGGTACACCAGCTGGGCACGGATCAGGGTATGCCCCAGTATGATGACTCACAAGAATTAGGATATAGATCATGTAGTGATGAGATCTGTAATAGATCTGATGAACTCAAAGATGGGGATATGCCCCAATGTAAGATGATGACCAACATAAGATATAAAATGTCACCATACAAGACACTCTAGGATATGCTCAATGACAATATAATGAAAAAGTCTAACACCAAAAAATAAATGCTTAGATAAGACCATACATCACAGAAACTATGCTGACAAAGCAAAACTAAAATAACAGACCAGACAAATGCTGACCAAGACTCCAAGTTTAAAATGTAAGCAAAGCAAGACACGACATGGCAATTGTCAATATGAAAACATTATCACAAATACATCAACAATCTAATAGGCCATGCCATCATGGAAGATGTTGAACCTAATGTCTAAAGGCATGTGAAAACTCGACCAAAAAAGTTAAGACTGGTCTACATCCTCTCCTGATCAAGAGAATGGGATAAGTCATGTAGGATGATGAAATAAGTGGGTTCAAAAGAAATATGTAAGGCTCTGACAAGATAGATGCAGGTAATGGTATCAAAGGTAGGATGTTTGGATGTCCAACAAAGGTAAGTGGGTAGTCAAATCAAACCAAGTGAGCTAAGAAGACTAATCCCAAAAATATCATCATCTCTATAATCCATCGAAAGTAGCAATCATAAAAAGAAGGTCAATTCTCAATGTCAAAATCAGTAAGGTGGTTATGCCCCAGTATGAATGCATCCTCTCAAAATGGGTAGGCCCTAAGTGCAAGATAATCTCTGGGAAGTATGTGTCTGGCATAAACTGTCATCTCACAAAATCCATCACCGATGAGTGGGCTATGCCCCAGTGTAAGCATCTCCAAAGCAAACATCAATAAGAAAAGTACAACCAATCATACATCATTTGATCAAAATGAATCTCCACTTCTCAAAGTCATCGTGGTAACGTGAAGAGAGTATCTGACCTCGCCTAAAGAAATATCATGTCCCAAAGTGAAAAAGATCGAGCAAAGTGGTATGCCTCAACAAAAATGTACTTTGAGATGATCATGCCCAGATGTAAGCTGGTATCTCTAAGATCAATTGCCAATGAAAGGGTTATGCCCCAGTATAGGGCAATCTTTGAAATGACTAAACTCCGCTGCAAGCTCTCACAAGTGTCTGTATCCTGATCCAATCTTCTAAAAAATCTATTAATAACAATAAGAGGGTTATGCTCCCGTATAAACACATCCAATCAAATCACCTAGTCATATCTCATACTCCAATGTGAAAGGAATTTAATCACCTCCAAGGAACAACTATGCCTCAAAAACCATCATCAACTAAGAAATATGCCATTGTGTAAAGTAGACCAGATGGAATATACCAATCATGTCTCATGCTCTAATGAGAAAAAAAAACGTCTAATCTCCTCCAAGGGATGGCCATAACTCAAAATTCATCATCGACTGAGAGAAGTATGGCCTGACGTAATGGTCATCTAAAAAAATCAACCCCCAACCAAGGAAGGTGTGGCCCAATGCAATGTATCAAGCAAAATGGTTGCATATTCGATAAAAAATCTCTGAGGTGGCTATGCCCCAGTGTAGGGTCATACCACAACTCCTGGTCCATCACAATCAAAGTGCTCTCCAACAATTCCCAAGTATCGCCCATGTGATAGTTATCAAAAACACAATGTGTGATATCATGGCCTCAAGGTAGTCTTAAGACCCAAGACCTAATGTAGGCTAGGGTAATAGGATGAAGAAATGAAGGAAAACTAGGCTCAAATACCTAATAATCAAATCCCATGCCCTCATGTATAAAATGCAATGTATAGAAAATCTCATAAGTCATGGACCTAAATCTATTCAATATGAATATATCAGTGAGGAAAAAAAAGTCTAAGATGAATATATCAATAATGAAATAGAAGAAAAGAAGAATATCGAACTACTAATGAGATGCATAAGAATGATGTGCGGAAAATATCGAACATGAAATGTAAATCGATATGAAAAAATAACAATGTAGGTAAGGCGAATGAAAGACCACGAGAGAAACAAATAGATCGAAAGAAAATGAATGAGCATTGATATGCTCAAATCAAGACATCATAAACAGTCAAATCATTAATGTATGGACTGATGGATGAGACAATGATCTGGAGTCCCTAGAAAAAGGTCACTTGTCTCTCATACATAAAATACATAACGAGATAGACACAAGAAGATGAAAAACCTCCTGAAAGTTCACATACAATCTTTCATAAGCAACTAACTCAATAAAACAACCTCAATGACCAATATATACACTCAATGGAGGATGACACTCTATACATACATACATGCGCTTATTTTTTTATTTTTACTTGCACATACTCTAAATATAAAAAAAAAAGATCCATTGAGAATACATAATGAAATGGATATACTCTCAAACAATGATGTACATGAACTCTCTCTGACAAGATGACCTTTTCAACTAAGGATCTCTGAACCAATGTCCATGAAATAGGAGTGGAAGGGGACATGACCGTCATCCATGCACTGAAATGTGAAAGATCATCACTCATGGCATAGAAAGAAACGCAATGACAAAGACAAAGTATGGAACAAAGGATATAAACAATGAGGTATGATGAAAAATGATGGTAGGACAACAAAATAATAATGAAAAGATGAGTCAATAAGTCCATGGCTCACGAGACTCCTGAATAAAGCATATATACACCGGAGGGCCCCTATCCTAGTGTAAAAGGTGATCAAGGCTATAAGAAAGAAAATGCTATGATGCTCATGCGAGGCTCAAAGGGCTAGAAATGGTCCAAATGTTAATAAATAGAATAGGAAGTGGGCTAACTAAAATGAAGGCCACCCATCCTACGACCATGGTCTCAAAAATCATTCTCTCAAACCCTCAAATGATCGATACTAAAGATCGATGTCCATCTAATATAACCACGTCAACCCTCTGGAATCGTGCATTAAACCGTACTCTAAATGCTTCATAATAATCTCAAAGATAATCCTCTCAAAGCAAAGTAAATGACGATCTCATCAGGCACAATTGCTCATCACAAGCCAACCCTCATCATATCGGATCAACCTTGATACTCATGGTAAAATAAATGACAATTTCATCAAGCAATCGACCAATCCTCTCATCGTAAGCCACCCAAAGATCATAAGTCATCCCTTGCCATGCAAGATCAACCCTAGGTTCAAACTCCTCACACTCTACTTGGTCAGATCAAAGAGGGGATATGCAAAGCTAGAACAGCTACGAACGGAAAGGTCATATAATGGCATTAGGGGTGATGCTGTGTAAAACTCATAATGGATGGATGCAGGTCAAAGCAAAGTTAAGATGTGAGAGTGGATAAGGTACTGCTCTGATCATAAAAAGATGGGTCACAGTCTCAAACTTCCTAAGTCAAATCTCTAGTCTTAGGCTAATAGGCTCAATATCCTCCATGATAGGTCAGGCCTTAAGACCTTAAGGTACAAGTGAATAAATGCCTCAAGGGATAATACATCATATCACAAAACACAATCATATATTCATAAAAGAAAAGACATCCAATGGAATAATTGATGAGTACATCATGCAAAAAGAACGATAACAGAACAATAATCAAGAATCGAGTTATAGTCTCTAAATGTCAAAAGTAAAACAAGACTAAAAAATAGTGAGTAGTCCTAATATCACATCTCTAACCATAAAGGGAACAAAACCTGAGTGTCATCGCACTAAGGTAATCCAATCATGAGTCAATAACCCAAGTCAATAAGATTATGGACTACTAGTGAAGGGGTGTCTGCATGCATGGCTTGAACTAAGGTATGAATAAAAATCATATCAGACTAAGGATGTCCAAATGTCCCAAAATCAACAATGTCCTATATGGCATGTCATAGAGCCGTGCAACGATCAGTGTGATGCCCTGCCAACTGATGGTATGCACAATATAGATCAAGTCGAAACTATGAAGGCACAGGATTTGGAAGTGGCCTAAGAGCTAAAGAGGCAAAAAATCCCATGGCCCAGAACATTTAAAAAACTCTGCTCAATGGTATGCCAAAATTTGAAAAGTGTCTCTAATATCGTCGACGAGGGTGAAGCCGCTCTTGAGGAATTGTAACAACCGGAGGGTCTCGAAGTTGGGATGGAAGTTGTGTCAATGTAGCCAATGTAATGGGTGAGGAATGCTATTGGAGCACTGAATGTGGGTGAGGTCGTGGATGTGAGGCACCCAAAGTAACAGATGCTAGTGAAATCAAATGCGGCAATGAAGGCATCATTATTCTTAGAGCTCATCTCAATGACGATGGATACTCTAACAAAATAAGCTCAATCCTTTCAATCTTCTCTATCAAATCCATCATCATCTCATAAAGAGTAGTAAGAGTAATTGTTGCGATCTAGTCTAACTTGGTGAATCACAACTGAAAAAATCTAATCTCAATGTACTCTATACCATAACCATCATGCCATTAATATCTACTCGGGACCTAGTCACGGTACTCAAATTGTCCAAGACTCTAAAACAAACACATGCAAGAGACAAAACAAAGCAACACATAATGCTACTCAAGATAACAACATATAAAATGCATGATATGAAACAATAATGAAAAGAAAAAAAAAAGACAGAAACACATACTCAAGAAGAAAGCAGTATCACTAAGTGAAACGAGGGTACATCATGCAAAATAATAGGACAATAAGGTCCACTCTCGAAACATAGAGTACGAACTCGAATCACTAACTGTAAAACAAAACTCAAATATAAAACAAAAGAGAACAAAAACTCAAACGACCAACTAAAATGTAGTCCCAAAATACATCGACAAGGTTTGCAATATCAAAGTGTCTTGTGAATATTAGTGCCCTAGGTGTCTACAACATGATGGTATAAGCCTGAAGGAGGAGGAACTACATGTGTGGAATAGGTTGGAAAGGAATCAACAGTCATATTTGGACCAAGATCAGTATCTGTAGTCGATACAAGAAAGCTAATTGGACTATTGTCAATAAGATCCTATATGGTATGAGGTAGAGAAACACAATAATTAGTACAGTGGCTGCCATATGGTGAAATGCACAAAACTCGTGAGCACGAAAATGCAGAGGCAAAGTACTCAAGAGCGGCTTGGAGGTCAATGGTACTAAAAAAAAGTAGCTCTGAGTCACTCAAAAGCTCTATCCAAATACATCCCCAAATTAGAATAAGTTCTCTAATGTCGCCGATGGGGACGTGACTGCTCATGTCGCAGGTTACTAGTCTATGGACGTTGAAACTGAAATAAAGGTCGTACTGTGGTAGTATGAGGATGCATAGAAGGATACTGCTCAATCGACTGAGGATGACGATGCTATGAGGGTGGGAAATCACTCCTAGGTATCTGCAATGATCTATCATAGGGATGATAACCAGGTCATCGATGTTGAAAGCTCATAGAACATACACCTCCATAGCTCTCAAATGATCCAACAACTCTCTTTCCCTTCGTATTTGGGAAAGAAGTAATATCTAACCATAATCCTTTAGATATGCCTTCATCTAAATCGAACAAAGCCTGAACCAATGATCTGAAATCCTGGAAAATGACCCTCATCAAACGTTGAGCAAACCTAGGTTGCAAACTCCTAAAAAACATGGACATCTGATCTATCTCGATAGGTCACTCAATCATTTTCGTAGCCTTCTCCCTCCAATGGGAGATAAAAGAAGAAACAGACTCATCTGATCTCTATCTAAGAGACTCAAGTTTTCTACATGTAACGCTCGTATCACTACTGAATGAATACTATCTTAGAAACTCTTATGCTAAGTCCTCCTAAGTTCTCTGATGAGATGACTCTAATGAAGCATACCATCTCTATGTTGTGCCACATAATGACAATGGGAACAAAGTGAGCAACCGTGCCTCATCTAGACCAAAAGCCCTCATAACTGTGTTGTAAAGTCTGAGATGAATACAAGGACATCCAACACCCGTATATCTCTCTATATCAGGCATCTTGAAACCAATTGGCAAAGTGGCCACTAGCATATCATCAGTGTCATCCCAAGAAATCGTCTCATCATGATCTCTCATCCGTCTAATCCTTAGCTCTAGTCTATCCATACGAGAGCGAGGATCCTCAATAACGGTAACTAGTGTGACAATGGGTGGAATGACAACAGCTTGATCATGTGAAATAGTATGCAAAGTCTATGTAGCTAGCATCTGAACAGGTAGAGGTGGTGGTGGTACTAAATCAGATGGTGTGTCTTTGAGCACTACATGCCTACTTTGCTAAGTATCCATCCTCTAACTCAAACCGATGAATGCCTCCTAAATCGAAGCCATGGAAGTGGTAAGCTGACCAACTAAAATCCACTATGAATCCGTCTATAGCAGCTCTATGATTACAGATCAACCTCTCTCCAACTCAATCCAGGGCATTGAACCAAGATTGGGACTACAAATAGACTCCTACAAAAGAACCAAACAAAACAACTCAAACACGACTCATGCAATGACACATGATGCAACAAACAATGACCAATACATGATACAACACAACCCAATACATGACAAGGTGCAATACACTGTCCTATGGTGACAATCAAAATTTGGATATATGATAGAAACTCTAGAGTCATAGGAGTGTCTAGTGTGAGATGGCTATAAATATGACTAAATAAATTCTATCAATGATCTAGAAAATGAATTAGGTGTGAAGAACAACACTATCACGAGATCGATACTCAATCTATAACAAAATATCCTTAATTCACTTTCAACCGAGCTCTATAAAGAAAAATGATAAGGTGATCAAGGCAAATCTCTAAAAAATGTATGAATGTGAAAACGGGTCTTTCACATTTTTGTACTGAAAATGATAAGCATCGGGTTGAAAATAGAATCAAATGAATCAATCAAAGAATGAAATATCAGGCCCATGATAAGTGTAGAAGGGTGAACATGATCAATGGGCATATCCCAAAATGTCAAGCATAGTGACAACAAACTAAAAGAATGTGTCAACTCAAGAAAAAAAAGACTATCTAAAGCCCTAAGGAGAAAACATGCTAGACTCAACAAGCAACAAGAAGAAGCCAACACCATACAACAAGGGGTGGTCCAACTGATACTCAAATTCACACTGATCTCTAAGCACTTTATATTAGAGACCAAAAAAATGAAGTACTGGATCCAAACTATAACTAAAGAGGCTCTGAAAGCTCTCAGATGCACCCACGTGTAGGGAAAGAATATTGATCGAATGATCTAAGGCTTGCTCTATAAGGTCAAGATGGCTCTCGAAGGAAAATTGGTGGACTTTAAAGGATCCTTAGCAAAAGCGATCATACCCTTCGGAAGTACGCAACCCTATGCACGCCTTTGAAGAGATGGGGCGCTTCCATACAAAGTGGTCATCACCTCCACACATGCACTACCTCAACATCCTAAGGGGTTTCCTATAGTGAAAGCTCTCGCAACTCTCAGTACTCAATAGTCAACTAAAGTGTACAATGAACAGTGTGGGTGCATCCGACAAGCTTGTGAAGCTAAAATAGAAAAAGAAACACACTAGTCACATAAATATCCATGAAACCTAGCTTTGGGTTATACAGGTCTTTAAAGATCGGACTCCAATCAACATCAATGTGTCGGTCTCCTCTAGAATGCTGCTAAACATAGATTTAGGCCATCACTAAACCTTACTCCGAATCACTAGCTCGATCGAAGAGTAAACAAAGTAATGAGTCTCGTATCAAATACGAGATCAAAGGAAACAAGGTTGATCGAGACTAGGGAATTGGAGGTAAGGGGATAGATGTGTGTTCCACATAGACGAACGACACATGCATCACACAGAAGAAGAGCAGTCATGCAACAAGCAATCAAACAAAGTGCAAATATATCATTCATGTCCACACACAAGCCAAACGAGAACATGAAAATCAAGATGAATGTAACAAGGATGGCATGCTCAAAGATGATCAAGATAATATACAAGCAAATGAGTCAACACTAAGACAACAAGATATACAGTAATGTGAATATACATGTTAAAGAACAAAATCAATATGCTAAGACAATCAAGAAAATCAATCAATATCACTAGCATGTCAATGTCTCAAATGGATATAACAATCAATCAGAGGAAATCATCATATCAAACTCTCAATGTGCTATGAACACTCAAGCATAGAAAAACACAAGGAGAAGGTATCCATCAACTAACTAGTCAAACACCACATTTGTCTCAACTTAAGTTCAAGTTTGACCCTCCTATGATTCCCCAAAGGAGTCGCCATTTTGTGGACCCGCGTTTTTCATGTGCGTTCCCATTTAACGACGAGACTTGCTTTTTATTTATTTAGTGAAAAATATTATTTTTAGAAAAGACTTGGAGTCGCCACTTATTTTTGTTTTATTTTTAAGGGAAAACAAAATAAGAAAGAAAACCCTAAGTGTGACTCCTTATTTAGAAAAGATAGTTTGTAGAAAGCCAAAGTCAAGTCTATGGGTCAAGTTACCTATTGGGAAGGTATGATAAATGACCGTAGCACCCCTCTAAGTCCCTATAAATGGGTCTCTACTAAATAAGGTGAAGGAAGTGTGACAATTGATAAAGAAATCAATGGATACCAATGAAATGATCAAATAATAAAATGAATCATGCATGAGAATGAGCAAAGTGGGAGTAAGATCGTACCTTAGCAGCAAGTAATAGTGCGCTATCATGAAACAGGATTAGTGCACAATAATGAAGACAAAATATATCACAAGTGTCACAAAATAGAGTAAGAAATCCTAAATGGCCATTATGAACTTCACTCAAATCATTTTTAAAGAAAATATCATGGATGTTGTGCCCCCACCAAAGCCTAATTTATTTTGCATAAATTAATCCCACAAATTCAATTATTTTAGAATTATGAAAAATTCATTCATGCTTATAAAAAATCGAGAAAATAGGGAAAAAATTATTTTAAAAATCAAAGAAAATTTGTGAAAATGCATGCCTAGAGAGAAAATGACAAGTTTATTAAAAACGAGATTTTTTTTATGACTCTAATCCCTAAGGGAGGAAGAAGAAAAGAAATGACTTAAAATTATTTGAAAATCTGGAGTTATGAAAATTATTTGAAAATTGGAATTTTGAAAATTAAATTTGAAAATTGGAGTTTTGAAAATTAAATTTCTATACCAAAAGATAAAAAACAAAGAGGATGGTGTGTCGCCTTTAGGTGGTACATTGAAGGATGCCCATGCATGGCCATACAGGAGTGGGGTCCAGGGTGCAAGGTGGCTGCTCTGTGGATGCTGGTTATTTCAACTTGGAGCAAGTAGCTTGTTTGCTGACATTCTGTTGGCTTGAGTATACCTTCATGGGTTGGTCGAAATAGAAACTTCACTATTAAATCTATGTTGTTATTGAACACTGCCATTGGGACATCATCCACCAAGAATACTATCAGATATATATTCCAAAGAACTGAGTACAAGTGGAAAGCCTTGGTTGGTCCAAACCAAACATAGATTCTTTGTTTTCTCGCTCATTTTCTTCCCGTGAAGATATTTGTTTGTAAAATGGAGGGTTGGCCGGACTTGTTCTCGGAGAACTCAAAGTCTATTTCATCATGCTCTAAGTATTGAGAAGATAGATAGAAAGCAGTAACAATCTTTGTGCATTTGTCAAGGACGAGCTGAATCTCAGAGCCTCCATTATAGAACTTGATGTGATAAAAAACCCATATAGGCACATAGTTTTTACTGAATGGCACATCGATACACTTCCTTGGAGCAGCACCCCTCACTCCAAAAAGCATAAATAGTAAACCCAGAGAGAGAACCCACAGGTTTTTGGGTTTCGAGAATGAGAGACTGAGGAAGTGTGGTGAGCATGGTAATGAGGTTCCAACATGGAGTTTTCCGACTTAAGGTTTGGATTTGCTGAAAGAAGGATTTTGATGGAGGCTTTGCCAAGACTTTGGGTGGCCATTCATGCATGGGTCACATGCACGTGGGGATTGATAGAAATGAGCTTTCTCAATATCCAAATTGATTCCCCGTACTCATTTCTGACTTAGGCACCATTCCACAAAACCAAGGAACTGCATCCAAAAAGAGGTGCTTGAAAGTGGCACACTAAAATGTGGCCATAAAAGCCATGCAAAAGCCGAAAACAGAGGAATGGACTGCCTGAGACTGTGCATCAAATGTGGCCTTTCCTTGTTGGTAGCCAACGTTCATAAACTTGTGAGGACCTCTTCCATGGAAAACCCATTTTCTAAGCTCAATAAAAAAAATTGCCCACTGCTAAATCTCTTTCCTGTATCATTCTACTCTAGACTTAATAACCCAATCACCTGGTATTCATGATGATTTCTGTTATCCTATGTAATATGTATTCCATTAGAGCCTCATCTTACAGTATATTAATCTCACGTTATGGCTTTAACCACCCAGAGTTTGATTGAGTGAACCATGTTTAACAAACTGATTCAATAGCCTCATGGCCATAGAAACATGTAGTGATGGAGAAGAGGGCATCCAATACCCATGGGTGTTTCCACTTATTGCTTTAGTAGGTTATGAGCGTAGATATAATGCTTTAGAGTAAAAAGGTCCAACAGAGTGACACAGTTGGTAATTTTCATGTAAATCACAAGATGATGGAGGCTTCCAGCCACAAATTCGCTAAGGAAAAAGATCAAATCCCCACAAGGCCTACTGTTCCTTTTATGCTTTTGAAGATGGGCTATTGAAAGCCTTAAATGCACCTTCTACAGTTGTTGTTGGTGTTGTTACTAGACAACGAATGACATGAGATTCATCAAGTCGAGCCGGAGCTTCATGTGATTGGCAATTTTCATAAAATCACCACCAAGAGACATAGAGTGATGAAACTCAATGGATTGCCTCACTAGTCCTCCGACCAACCAATTGACATCATTGTCCAATCCTATAAATCTATAATTGAGAAATTGGGAGTGAGAACTTCAGATTTAATAACTTGATTGTATTATGCTCATTAGTTATCTTCATCTTGGGAATCACCCTAGGCATTTTTTTGTAAGTGGATGAATTGGGTTGTAGTTGCTTGCAATCCCAGCTAGTGTTTTTGATCTAGTTATTGATGAGATAGTTGATTACCCAAATGAGAACACGATTTGCACAGCAGGCACAGACGATACTTCATTAAGTTCACTTCCCTAATAGCCACACTCCTCCAATCCCAGTAGCTTGGCCATTGATGATATCATCCCACCATCAACAAGAAACAGAGCAAGAAACATAGAGGAAGAAAAAAAAAACGTAAAAACAGAGTATGAACTTAGCTCTATGTCATGGACCGTCAAAGTTCTAGGAGCACGAGGAATCCAAAGGAAACAAGGGTATTATTTTGACATATAAAATTCAAGGAGTAGTGCATTAGATATTTACAACATAAAACATTAAAAAAATTCTCAAAATAAACTAAAACAGAGCACGCATGTATAGAGTTCTACCCGACAAAGCAAATGAGTGGCCCTTAATGTCCACACCAATCAACAAAGCAATGCTTAGAAAAGTAGCTGAAAATGGGAATGAAACAGTGCGAAAATTAGAGACAAGAAGCTCATAGTGGCTTTACCTGGAATGCTCACTCATAACCCCCTGAGTTGTTTTAGTTTCAACTTTCTTTTTTCTTTCCTTAATCTGCCAGATCTCCTTCTCCTTCTTCTGGTCTTCACTCCATTCTTTTTATTCAGCCTTCCTAACACCTAGCTCACCCCTCTATTCTTGCTTCTCGTCCAAGCCTCTACTAGCTCTACTGTTTCCCATTCAGAGACATCTCCTTCCACCACCATGGCGAGGTAGCAGTGTCCTTGGTCATGCGTCCCATGCAGCTTGCTCACCCGTGGAAGCCGTCCCCCATCCCTCTTTGTAGTGATGGTGTTTCACCATCCTGGTCCTTCTCCCTAAAAGACCAAGCTCTCATGGGGTGGTAAGAAGGTAGTGAGAGGAAAAGAAACCCCCCCCCCCCATAACAGTGATAAAAAAAAAGTCTATTGGTCCAAAAGAGGGGTCTACAAAAAAGCTCACTTGAAATATTTACCATTAGTTTTATATGTTTCCAAATATTTTTAAAAAATACATTTTATTCGTAGTATTTTATTGTTAATTATTATTTATATTTATCTCATTATGTTTTTTAAAACAACCCTCATAAACACAAATGAAAATAACTAAATATGTTTTTAAAAAATGATTTCTTTACTATTTAATATAAGAAGTTATTTTGTTTTTTTTTTATTTCGAAACATGTTTTTTATTTATTATTTATTAAAAATCGTTATAAAACTAGTACCAAAGAAAAAAACCCGATGTTTTCAAACATGTTTTTTTATTTTTCGTTATTAAAAATTATTGAACAACCCTAGTATCAAAGAAAGAAAAAACATGTTTTTAAGTGAAGATTTAGAATGATAATTTACTTTTTGTGTAAATTTTAAAATAATTAAATTTTATTATTCGAAATTCATTTTAAAATTTCAATTAATATTTATGTTAATTAATTGAGACTAGACTAAATAATTATAAAAAGAAAAATAAACTATTTTTATGATTTGATAATTTTTATTTTATTTTAGATCCCTAATTAGATAATTTGCTTAATACTTTACCCCTTTTTGTAAAACATAATTTTTCTTATAAATAGATAAATAATTATTGTCCCGAGTATTTTTAACTTTTTGATGGAAAATTTTCTTTCACCTTCCTTATTTAAAAAATTAAATTTTGAAAACACCTTTCAAAAAATCGTTTTCACTTAGAGATATTTAAAAAAAAAATCAATTCAATTTTCTAGAAATTGGAAACAACAAAGGAAAGTTCATTTATATTTTAAACTTGTTTTCTATTATTATTATTATTTAAATAGAAGATAACTAGTGTTTAGATTAGTAATATTTGTAGATGTCAAATTGAATTCATCTTCACTTATGATTAAAATTTAAGAGATAATATGGAAAAGAAAATAACAAGAGAGAGTAAGTTGTTTTTGTGACCTTTTATTAAACCAAAAATCCTTACTTACAAGCTTGGGTGATACGAAATCCTTATTTATAGGTTAGGATAATATAAACAAACTAATGGTATTGCACAAACTACTATAATTGTTGATAATATTCTCTCTTTTATGACTACCACTCTTAGAATATGCTTCATTAAAATACTTAGTTTTTACAACTCTTAGAACATGTCTTATTAGAAACCATATTAGAAGAAAAAACTTTGTGAAAAAAATCCATTGTGGAGGAAAAATAATACAATATTCTTTAATACTTTTGGACTACTATAATTGACTTGTTTAAAACCTTACCAATAAAACTTAGTAGGATAAAATTTAGATGAAAGGAAAAAGACTATAATATAATAACATCCTTATTAATTTGTTTCCCCTTATGTTAATATGATTATACTTTCTCTTATAGCTCACTATGAAGATTCTTGAGTTGTCACATTCCAATGTTATATATAAGCTATTTAAGTATTGTGGTTGAAAATGGTTTGGTGAATAGATTTACTAAATTATTATTTGATCTTACTCATTGAACATTAATTTTACCCCTCTTTTAAAGTTCATGAGTGTAAAAGAACTTGAGGGAGTTATATTTAGTTCTATTACCTTTAATATATCTTCTTTTAATATGTACAATGCATACAACATTATCTTCATGCAACATTATTCTATTGTCTTTTATGGAAGATAGCATGCATGGTTATTGAAGTAACTATCATTATTTGATTTATTAGCCATCATGATATTATAGTATTCCCATAGATAAACACATATGTTATTTGAGATCTAGCTTTGTGACAATCCAAAAAATAATTGGTGCATACATATCCATGTAATTATAATTGTGTGCATTTTGATAAAATAAACCCATATAAATTGTGTCATGAAAATATTCTCGAAGATAATCCTTTTTCATGGTACTTCTTTGGTTGATGAAGATGGTTTGGTTGATCCATATGGGTTTGGATTATTCCATTATAGTGTTTGGATCATTTTTTTTCATGGTGTTTTTTTAGTTGTTTGGGTTTTTTTTTTTTTAAGGTTATTTTTATTCTTTGGTTGATGGGGATGACAACCATTTTGTGGTATTTCGGATAATTTTTTTTTTTTTTTTTAAATGGTTTGGCATTTTATCATTCATGATGGTTTCCATTTAGTTGGGTATATGATGGTGTTTCATCTTTTGAGGTTTTGGGTATCATCTTTATCTTTAGGATATGGTTTTCATGTGGTTTAGGATGGTGTTCCTTGGGATGATGGGGATAGGCATCTAGACTATTAATTTTTTCCATATGAGATTAAACAGTTTAGAGCATGTTTGGTTGTGGGATTAAAAAATAGTTTTTATTTTTAAAAGGTAGTTTTTTTTTTTATAAAAAAAAATAGAAAATTATTTTTAAAAATTCAAAAGATTGTTTGGTCATTGTTCTTTATTTATAGTTTTTAAAAATAAAGTAAAATAGAGAATAATATTTAGAAAACAAGTAGAAGTTGTTTTCACTAATTTATAAAAAACAAAAGGAAAACATAAAAATAAAATAAAATTAAAAACCTATAAAATGTAAATAAAATTGAACATGATATCAATCTTCTTCTCTCCCTATAATCCAATACCAATATTGAAAAATCTTTAAATATGATATCCCTTAAATTACACATGTTTTTTTATTTTTTATTTTTTTTATGAATTTCCTTTAACTTAATAAAAAAATTGCATTAATCAACTAAATTCTAAATCGAACTATGTTTATTACATAAAATGTATTTATTTTTAAAAATAATTTAAAACTAAAAAATCGATTTAATTAGTGCTGAAAGTCATCTAACTCAATAACATTAGAAAGTCATAGACCAAAATTCATTTTGAATATCTTGTCTAGTTTATCCTCTAAGTATAATCATATTTTTGCAAAAACAAATTTACTAGGAAAATAAACTCCACATTGAGCAAGATTTAATATGTTGAATTCAATAACGAGTCTAATATTTTTTTTAAAATAACTTAAAACTCAAATAATGATCCAATTAATACCAAAAATTTATGGACAAAAATTGGTGTAGAATGACTATTATTTCTTTCATACATAGAACCATATTTTTCTGATTTTCTTCACTAAACAAATAGACTCAAAATTAAATGAGACTTAATGTGTTGAATTAATGAGTGTAATAATTTTTTTAAAAAAACTTGAAACTCAAACAGTGATCCAATTAATACAAAAAAAAAAAAAATTGGACAAAAATTTGCCTAAAACAACTCTATTATTTCCCTTCTACATAGGTTCATATTTTTTCATTTTTTTTTTCACTAGGAAAATAAAATCCAAATTAAAAAAGGTTTAATATGTTGGATTCATAATGAGTTTATTAATTTTTAAAATAATTTGAAACTCAAATTATGAACTCATTAATACCATAAATTTAAATATAAGAATTGGTCTATATTGTCTTTGTTAATTTTTTTTTACACATAATTATATTTTTCTAAATTTTCTTACTAGAGAAATGAATTTCAAATCAAGCAACACTATGTATTAAATTTATTAATGGGTTTAAAATTTTTAAAATAAGTTGAAACTCAAAAAATAGATATAATCATAACAAAATAAAAAAACTAGACAAAAACTAATATATTATGAGTTATGATTTTATTGTTTCTTTGATACATAACTATATATATATATATATATATATATTAAATTTTTACTAGGTAAATTGATTCTAAATTAAGTGAGACATAATTAATAATTTAAATTCTTTAATGAATCTTCTAATTGTTAACAATAATTTTGATTTCCAAAAATCGATCCAATTAATTGCATATTAAATTAAAGCATTCCATAGTATTATGTACATAATTAGCTATTAAATGTGTGTCTAATGAATATTTTGGCTCACTTACATGTTAAAAAAGTTAAACTTTATTCGTTATTCATTTTAAATAAAATATTATTAAAAATTATTATGACTATCCCTATTCAACAAAAAAGAAATCAATTATGGTTTTACAAAGATGTTAATATCTATATTTTTTTTTTAACATATACTAAAATATTATATATATTTATACATATAATTTATGATTTTATTATAATATTATCATTCATGTTTTACAAAAAAAATAAAATTATATGTTTATTTATTTGTAACTACAAAACTAATTTCATTATAATACTTGAATTAAATTTGATTAATATTATATAAATTAAATTTACAATATTTCACAAAATCAAAATAGAAAATTATTTCTTTTAAAAACAGACCTATCTAAACAAGTTTTTTTTTTTTTAACAATTTACCAAACATCCTTATTTTTATAAAAAAATAAAATAAAATATTTTTTTTCTTTAACTTAAAAATAATTTTTAAAGAGAAACATAAAAAAAAAAAAAAAGGGCACATAGGCTCCTTAACTTGCCACAATGTAAAAAATAATAAAAAAAACATTTGATTAACATGGATGAGGTAATACCCATGTTTGGAAAAATAATTTCTATACATTAAAAATTGTATATTTAACCTTGTTTACTTTTGGATTTTTTTATCCACAAAAAGTCCTTGATGTGAAATAAGGATTAAACAATTGTTAAAAGGAAAATTTTATCTAAAAGACATTATATTTCATATTTTTAAAACATAAAGGTCATTCTTCCAAATTTACCTTTCCTTTTTAATGAAATAACACAAGCAATAATGAGAAAATAAAGGCTAATAAGAAAAACACCGAAGAGGGGGGGTGAATTGAATTTTTCAAAAACTTTTTCAACACAACAAATTTAAGCACAATATAAGAAAATATAATGAGATAGAGTTAAAGAATTCAAACTCAGATTTTATAGTGGTTCGACACTTCCTTGCCTACTTCCACTCTCCTCAAGCTCCTAACCCAGTGAGGGTTCCACTAACTTGAACTTCAACCAAGCTTCTAATTTTATTTACAATTGGATTCCGCCTCCAGTGGGATCTTACACAATCTCTTCAAGATTAAACTTGAAGGCTCTAACACTCAATTTACAAGAATGATCTTCTCTCAACCTAGCTCAAATACAAATCAAAGCTAGGATGACTCATAAGGGTGCACTAAAAGATATGAAAGTGAAGATTTAATGCACGAAGAAAGAAATGAGAGCTTTTAAGGCAAGAACAAATGGGTAGACAATTGATTGCAAGTGTTCTCTATGTCATAAATGAAGTGGAGCTCTCAATTTATAGGTTTCTAACCTCGGGAGACAAGAAAAACAAAAAGCAGCCTCAACCAGTTGAGTTGGGGGTCGACTAGTTCATTAGCCATTGGAGCATTTAATGCTTTGGTAGGTTACCATTGCTTTGACCGGACCTCGATCGGAGGTCGACCTAGAAGAAAGGTTCTTCAATCAGGAAAGGAAAGCTACTGGATGAGAGAGAGTTTTTTTAATACTCCTCAACCATACCTCGACTAGACAAGGACAACTGGTCGATCGGTTCCCCAACCGGTCGATCAGTTCCCTAACCGGTTGAGTTGGTTGGCCAGTGCCTCAATCGGTTCAGCCTTTGTCCTGGTAAATAAATATGCCAATTTTGAAACGTTTTGCCTAAGGTACATTTGATAAAACTCGGGTTTTAATGAAATTGTAATTTTAAAGAATAAGCCGAGTTTTCAAAGATGCATGAAAAGATATGGAAAACCTAAGTGCACCCATGCATTCATCTTATATTTGTTTCCTATGATTAAAAGTCTTCCAAAATGTCTTGATCTTGTATCCATTAGGTCCTTTGATGAATTTCCAAATTAATACCTGAGCTTCTTTACAATTCAAACCAATTAGTAACTTAACCATGGTTTGTTATCATCAAAATCTGATTAGGAGAACCCTTGGGCAAACAATCTCCCCCTTTTTTATGATGACAAACCTTGGTTATCTAGGAGAAGAAAAAAAAAACTCCCCCCTCAAACCAATCATGGATCAAACAATCAAAATTTATAAAGTTAAAACCAAGATAATCAAGACATGCTAATTTTCAGTAGGAAACACTGTAAGTCATGAAACATATAGCATATAATATATATAGTAAAGTCAAATGTACACGAAACATAAACATATAAGCCAATCCAAACAAACGATATGACAATGACATGAATGTGAGTCTCCTAAATCCTAAATATCTCTCCCCCTTTTGGCAACATAAAAAAGAAACAAAAAGGGATCTCTATGAAATCAAGGCTGATAAAGTGGAGGTGGAAACACAAAGCATAGGTAATCCATCATCTCTTCATGATGACTCTCTTTGCGAGTCTCAATGTGCTCAATCCTCTGCTGGAAATGCTCAAACATAGCCTACTGCTAATCCATGCGATCCTCCATACGCTCAAATCTTTGCTACAGATACTCAAACTGAGAGATGAAGCTAGCTTGATACTGATCCATGCGATCCTCCATGGAGTAGAATTGAGTATCACTGACTATTGCAAGCTCCTCCATGCAAGTGCCGAGAGAGCTAATCTAAGCAGATAAATCCATCCAAAACACATGATCAGGAGCGTGAGGTGCCTGATGAGGTGATGTCTCTGTGTGAGGAGGCTTAGTGAATGATGGCTGAGAAGATGGTCCTGCTATGTAAGTCAACTTAGACATCATCGGCTTAGGAAATGTGGCCTCAAACTAAACACCCTTTGACTGGAGTGGAGGAATGTCAAGCTCGGGCTTTCTCTGCTCAAAGCCTCTTTGAGGGTCTACTCCACCCTCCATTTCTCATATCTCGGCCTTTTTCTCTACTCCGAGATGCACTTGTCCCTAACCTCGGGCATGTGTTGGAGGTCTCTCCGCTCTCCTAATCCAGAAACCATCGGAGGCCTTCTCAAATTTCATTCGCCCCAAAGACTGCTCATCATATGTATCATAAATGTTGAGGGCCTCAAAACCTGTCTCTCTGCTCAAATCAATCCCGACATCCTTGAATACTCTAGTAAGGAAGTGGCCATAAGGAAGTACATGGTTTGTGCTCTCGCAGCATGATATCATGTGCATCATCATCAAATGCCCCACGTGAATCTGTATCCCCGTCATAATAGAGTCCACGAGGAATGCCTCATAATAGGAGACCTCATCTCGGTGTCCACCTCGTGGTAGCAGGATGAAGCAAATCATGTGGTGTAGTACTCTACTGCTCATGGCCAAGCTATTGGCCGATGGTTTACCCATACCCTAGGACTCTGCAAGTCCACACATCCTCTGAATGGCCTCTCTAGGCTCGAAACCTGGCACAGTGGGCCAAACCTTGGACTCATACACCCTGAGTCCAACTAGAGCAATATCTAAAATGCAGCAGATGCTCTCTGACTCCATCTGAATCTCAACTCCTCTAATGGTGGAAATAATTAGCCCACCAAGTCCACATGCCGCCCTCGAATAGAACGCTCTCACCAATGGTGAAAAAATCGGCTCTGAAATAGCCACTATGGGCAGCTATCCCATTTGACTGAAAAGTCCCTCAAACCCAAAATGTTGGAGTTGGGAGAAATTGATACTTCTCCCTGGAACTACTTTCATTTGAGCGAAATTTTGTTTGTATCTCTAATAATCCTCCACGGTGCTGAATAAGGCAGTGTCGAACCTCACTTTTCGGTGAGCCTCCATTTGAGCAGGCTAAGATGGCTCGATTGGGTGCTTGCCCTATGCCCTAGAGGCAGCCGACTCTCTCCAAGGAGCCATGAGAAATGCTAAACAGAAGAGACGAGGCTGGTAGCAAGAGAAACACACACACCCAAAACCCTAGGTGCGCGGGAATGAAGCTGAAACTGATTGTGACGCATTGAAGGAGGAGAATCTGTCCTAAATCCAAAACCCTAACCTCTAGAAATCAATTTGAAGCCCTCAATCTACTACAATGGCCTCAAAAATCACTCCTTGGCAGTTGAATCGACAAAACCCTTGAAGAACTAGAGGAAACGGGTGAGAAAATGAAGTGCGGGAGGGTATTTAAATCGCCAACCCCAATGAACCGGTCAATCGGTCGTGGTCCAGTTGACCGCTTGGTTAACGCGGTCAACTTTTCAACTTTTGTGCATTTCTCGTCTTGTGATCCTCCCCCTGCCCTTTTCAGTTGAAATCCCCAATTTTTTATGCCTAATGCTAAGGGAATTTTGATTTTTGGTCAAAAAATTGATCATTTGTCTAAGTATATGTCTATATGATGCAAATGACATGAAATTCATGCAATCAGAAGGTATATTCATCAAGAATTCATTAAGCAATCATTAGATCATAAAGAAATCACCCCTAGTTGTCTTCTAATATCAAAAAATTGTTCTTCACTTAGAGGTTTTGTAAAAATATTGGCAACTTGATCTTTTGTGCTTACAAATTCAAGTGTTATGTCACCCTTTTGTGCATGATCTCTAAGAAAATGATGTCTAATCTCTATATGCTTAGTCCTAGAGTGTTGTATGGAATTTTTTGAAATATTTATGGCACTAGTATTATCACATTTAATAGGAACATGCTCAAAAGATAACTCAAAATCACTAAGTGTTTGTTTCATCCAAAGAATTTGTGCACAACATAAACTGGCTGCTATGTATTCAGCTTCCGCCATTGACAAAGCTACTGAATTTTGCTTCTTACTATGCCATGAAACAAGTGAGTGTCCTAGTAAATGACAAGTGCCACTAGTGTTTTTTCTTTCAACCTCACAACCAGCAAAATCGGCATCCGAGAATCCAATTAATTCAAAGTTATCACTCTTAGGATACCATAAGCCTATGTCCATTATCCCTTTCAAATATCTAAGAATTTGTTTTACGGCACTTAAGTGAGATTCTTTAGGACAAGATTGAAATCTAGCACACAAGCATACACTATACATGATGTCGGGTCTACTAGCGGTCAAGTATAGCAAAGAACCTATCATGGCTCTATACATAGTTGAGTCAATGGATTTACCTTTCTCATCCTTATCAAGCTTGATGGATGAGCTCATTGGATTCTTCATTGTTTTGGCTTCTTCCATGTTGAACCTTTTGAGAAGATCTCTTATATACTTTGCTTGATTGATGAAGGTTTCTTCCTTTAGTTGTGATTTAAAGTCCAAAGAAGAAGTTGAGTTCTCCCATCATGCTCATTTCAAACTCACTATGCATGCACTTAGAAAATTCTTCGCAAAGAGAGACATTAGTAGCTCCAAAAATATCATCAACATATATTTGAACTAAGAGCATATCCTTTTATTTGGTCTTTATGAAAATAGTTGTGTCAATTTTTCCTATTTTAAAACCTTTTTTCAAAAGAAATTTAATCAATCTTTCATACCATGCTCTAGGTGTTTGTTTCAAACCATAAAGTGCCTTTTTTAGTTTAAAAACATGGTTAGGAAAGTTAAAACTTTGAAAACCGGGTGGTTGTTCAACATATACTTCATTTGTGAAACCATTCAAAAAAACACTTTTCACATCCATTTGATATAAAACAAAGTCTTTAAAGCATGCAAAGGCAAGTAGCATCCTAATGGCTTTCAATCTAGCTACGGGGGCAAAGGTTTCTTCATAATTTATCCATTCTTCTTGATTAAAACCTTGGGCTTCCAATCTTGCTTTATTTCTAACAATTATGCCATTTTCATCCATTTTATTTCTAAAAACCCATCTAGTTCCAATAACACTTTGATTTGAAGGTCTAGGTACTAATTCTCATACTTCACTTATTTCAAATTGATTTAACTCTTCTTGCATAGCAATCATCCAATTTTCATCAACGAAAGCATCATTTATATTTTTAGGTTCAATTTGAGAGATAAAAGCAAGATTATTGCAAATATTTCTAAGAGATGATCTAGTTCTTATCCCACTAGATGGATTACCTATAATTGATTTTATGGGTGGTTGATGACAAACTTCCAATCTTTAGGAAGGTCTTGACTTGATTCACCTTGCACTTGTTGAGGAGGGGGTAGTGCCAATGGTGATTCTTCTTTCTTGAAATATTCTTCAAAATCAATATTTTCAAATTCTTTCCCATGATCACTTCTTATACAAGCAATTGTAAAACCTTTTTCATTTTGAACCTTATTGTAAAACTTTGAAAACTCATAAAAGGCTTCATTCTTTCGACTTAAAAACAAGACACATGTGCATCTAGAGAAGTCATCCACAATAACATATGCATAATATTTTCCTCCAAGACTTGGTGTCCTAGAGAGACCAAATAAATTCATATGCAACAACTCAAGAGGCCTAGATGTTGAAATGAAATTTTTTATTTTGAAAGTGTTTTTTATTTGCTTTCCCACTTGACAAGCTTCACAAACTGTCTTTTTAAAAATTTATTTTGGGAAGGCCTCTAACAAGTTCATCTTTTTTGAATTGGGAAATGAGGTCCATGTTATCATGTCCCAACCTCCTATGCCACAACCAACTTTGATCATGCATGCTTGAAGAGCATCTATCATGACCATCATATTTTGAAATATTTATAGCATAAACATCATCACATCTATGGCCCATGAAGATGGTTTTATCATTTTGAATATCCTTGATGATGTAATGAGATGCTTCAAAAATCACTTTAAAACCTTTGACACAAAGTTGACTAATGCTTAAAAGGTTATGTTTTAAACCATATACTAATAAAACACTTTTAATAAGAGTGGATGTGCCATTACCATGTTGCCTTGACCAATGATTCTTTCTTTTGCATTGCCTCCAAAGGTAACATATCCTCCATTTTTCTTTGTAAGGAAACAAACTTGGATTCATCCCCGGTTGTGTGTCTTGAGCATCCACTATCCAAGAACCACTTATCCTTCTTTGAACCCTACAAAATAAAACTCAAGTTGATTTAGGTACCCATATCTTTTTGGGTCATTGAGGGTTAGTGACCTTGGATTTTTCAATCCAAACCTTTTTAGCTTTTGCATTTGAATTCTTTTGAGAACCATTTCTTAAGGGACATGTACTACTAATGTGACTTCCTCTTCCACAATAGTTGCAAGTAATAGAAGGACTTACACTTGAGGATTCTTTAACAAAATAGTTTTTAAAATATTTTTTATTTTTTGAAGATTTAAATCCTAACCCTTATTTGTCAAAAACACATTTTGGCTAGCTAGAATCATTTCAAAAGATTTTTGTCCACAAGAAAAAATTGAAAGAGAGGAGGTCAACCATTCATTTTTCTTTCTCAAAATCTCTTTTTTTTTTTTTCTAGACGAATTTTAGAAATTTCAACAATTGAAAAATTTTATTTTATTTCTTCAAGTTCTTTTTCAAGTTGTTGAATTTTCTTTTTAAGAGAAATATTTTTCAAACTAAGTTTTTCAAAATCCCCATACAATTCTTCAAAAACATCATGCATATCTTCATCACTAAAGTTAGAGTTTACCTCATCAAGTTCATCTGTTGCCATGAAGCACATGTTTGACACTTCTTTCTCATTTTCTTCTTCGAATGATTCTTCACTTTCACTCCAAGTGGACATTATTTCCTTCTTCATTCTTCTCTTGGCTTCACTTTTGTAGAAAGGACAATCATATTTAATGTGTCCCCGATTTTTTTCATTTGAAGCACACCAAATCTCTTTTCTCTTCCATTTTCTCCTTGTCACCATGAGATGAAGATTCCTTTTTAGAAAGGTCTCTTCTAGAGGTGAACCTTCTTCCTCTAAACCTTTCACCTCTCATGTATTTGTTGAGCTTTCTTGTGATGACGGCTAGATCATCATCCTCTTCACTTTGTTTTTCTTCTTCAACTTCTTCTTTTTCCTTAGTTATAACTTTGAGAGCTATGCTCTTCTTCTTTTTGTCTTCACCTTCTTGTAGCTTCTTTGTCAAATTGGTCTCATATGTCATTCATGACCCTATGAGCTCCTCATAGGTAGCTTGGTCAAGTATTTTGCTTCTTGAATTATGGTGACCTTTGTATGCCACTTTGATGGAGGTGACATCAATATCTTCATCACATTTTCAGATTCCTTGTAGGTCTTTCCCAATGCTTCAAGACCATTGAGAATATCGGTGAACCTAGTGATCATCTCAACAATAGTCTCATTTTCTTTCATAAAAAATGATTCATAGCTATGAACAAGTAAATTTATTTTTAACTATTTTACTTGATTTGTTCCTTCATGAGTTATTTCAAGCAACCTCCAAATTTCTTTAGCCGATTTGCATTGACATATTCTATTATATTCATTTCTATCCATAGCACATTGCAAAGTAAAAACGACCTTAGCATTTAATTGAAAATTTCTTCTATCAAGCTCATTCCATTCTTGCTTGGGTTTTGGAACCATGACTCCATCAACTAGTTTTGTAGGAAAATTTGGGTCATCTTCAATGACATCCCATACATCTAAATCGGTTGATTGTAAATACCAAGTCATTCTAGTTTTCCAATAGAGATAGTCGGTTCCCATAAAAAAATGGAGCTCTATGTTTTGTAAAATTTTCAATGTGAGATGAGCTTGATGGAATGGCCATTTCCTCTTAGACAATTAAGTCTTAAACAAGAGGCCTTGCTCTGATACCAATTGAGAAAATAAAGGCTAATAAGAAAAACACCCAAGAGGGGGGTGAATTGGATTTTTCAAAAACTTTTTGAATACAACAAATTTAAGCACAATATAAGCAAATATAATGAGATAGAGTTTGAGAATTCAAACTTAGATTTTATAGTGGTTAGACACTTCCTTGCCTACATCCATTATCCTCAAGCTCCTAACCGAGTGAGGGTTCCACTAACTTAAAGATTCAACCAAGCTTCTAATCTTCTTTACACTTGGATTCCGGCTCCAATGGGCTCTTACACAATCCCTTCAAGATTCAACTTACTTGAAGGCTCTAACACTCAATTTACAAGAATGATCTTCTCTCAACCTAGCTCAATAATGGCTCAAATACAAATCAAAGCTAAGATGATTCACAATGGTGCACTAAAAGATATGAAGTGAAGATTTAATGCACCAAGAAAGAAATGATAGCTTTTAAGGCAAGAACAAGTGGGTAGACAATTGATTGCAAGTGTTCTCCATGCCATAAATGAAGTGGAGCTCTCAATTTATAGGTTTCTAACCTCGGGAGCCAAGAAAAACAAAAAGCAACCTCAACCAATCGAGCTAGTGGTCGACCAGTTCACTAGCCATTAGAGCATTTAATGCTTTGGCAGGTTATCGTTGCTTCGACCAGACCTCGACCGGAGGCTGGTCGGGAAGGAGGGTGTTTCAACCGGGAAAGGAAAGCTACATGATGAGAGATAGTGTTTTTAATACTTCTCGACCGGACTTCGATCGAACAAGGGCAACTGATTGAGCCAGTTGGCTAGTGCCTCGATTGATTCAACCTTTTGGCCCTGAAAACCTATCTTTTTTTGTTCTTTTCTTTTCTAACACTTAGACAAAGTCTTAGGTAAATAAATATGCCAATTTTGAAACATTTTGCCTAAGGTACATTTGATAAAACTCGGGTTTTAATGAAATTGTAATTTTAAAGAATAAACCGAGTTTTCAAATATGCATGAAAAGATATGTAAAACCTAAGTGCCCCCATGCATTGATCTTACATTTGTTTCCTATGATTAAAAGTCTTCCAAAATATCTTGATCTTGTATCAATTAGGTCATTTGATGAATTTCCAAATTAATACCTGAGATTCTTTACAATTCAAACCAATTAGTAATCTAACCATGGTTTGTTATCATCAAAACCTGATTAGGAGAACCACATAATTGATACTTAAAGAAAAATAAACTATTTGGTTTATCCAATATATTTTGATAGTGAATTAAATTAAAGCTAAGACTAAATTTTTTTTTAAAACCACATAATTGATACTTAAAGAAAAACTTGTTGTAAAAGAGGATAATTGATTTTTAGATTTTACAATTTTTGAATTCTATTTTAAAAATTCATTCTATTATTTTCTCATCATAGCTCAAGTAATGCATCTTCAAATATAAGCATTCCTTCACATTGCATTTGAATTGCAATTAAGAGGAGAACTTGGGCATATAACTGTTTTAAGTCCATGAGTAACTCATTTTGTTCATGCACCCTATAAGCTCACTCCCTATGCATTATACATTCTCTCTCATTAAAGGTTATGTTGCATCCAAAGGTTGTGATCAAGATTGGCAATTTCATTGTTTGTTCCTGGAACTATTGCTGTTTTAGGCAAATATAAGAGAGTTCCATCTCGATACTGTTGGATATTTTGGTAATTATAGGCCTACATATTAACACATTGTATATTAAGAAGCTATCTTATTTTTGGCCAATTAAATATGATCAATTAAGTTAATGATGGGCCTTTAAAGCATCTCTCTATATATAGACTGTATAGACTTTACAATGTATAGGGACCAATTTTATTTTATTTATTAATGATGGACCAATAAAGAAAATAAAATAATAAGGGGTAGAAATAGGGTTATGGACCCCAGTCTAAACGAGAGGAGATAAAAAAATTGCTTATTATTCACATTTCATTAGTGAGTGATTTGAGGCTGCAACATTCATTTTAGACATGGAAGACTAGACTTAAGTACAAAATCTCAATGGATTCAGGTATGTCTTCTAATATTATTATCCTATAGATTTAGCATAAGATTCTGCTGTATTTATTGTCTAGATGATTAGTTTCTATAATCATTCTATATGATTTTTGATTCTCCAACTATTGGTATCAGAGCCACTCTTGTTAAATCTATTAGGATTTAATTAAAGATATTTCATGGTGGATGGAGTTTTTGAATCTGATTTCCATACATTCATCCACCACTATTTTTTGTGTTTGGTTGTAAGGATTTTTTTTTTTTTTAAACCCAGATTTTTTGTTGCAAATCATTTTTTATAAATTATTTTTCCAATCGACATTAATATTTTTATCAAAAGATATTTTATCTCGGATTGTTTGCATAATTTTCAAGATAAAATATAAGTGTTTTTGAGAATTTTGGGGATAAAGATGAAGTGGTTAGGTGATAATGACTTATTTTTTTGTCTTTATCTTGTTACATTTTGATAAGTCTTTTAATCTAATAGGGTCATTTGGACATTGGACCTAAGTCATTTAATATATTGGGTCATTTAGATTGTTGGACCTAAGTCCATTTAAGTTGGGTTAAGTAATGGGTAGGATTAGACCTTTGACTGACTCGTTTGACTAATCTGGATGGACCTTTGACTAACTCCGACTGACTTGTTTGATCGTTGATCCAAAAAAATAAAAACTTTGCATGTTTAAAATCCAATATTTCAATATAAATTAAATTGAAATTATATGTCACCAAAGTGACCTCTATTATGTAGATTTTATTATGAAATTCTATGAATAGTATTTAAATCTATGCGTAAACTAATCAACCCAAAGGAAAGTTATTTTTTGCCAAATTTTAAACACTTATAGTAGTAAATATGTGATATTTTGGTGATGTACATGTATACAATAAGTCAATCCAAAGATAAGCATATTGTTGGTAGGATTTGTTATCAGTATTTATTAACTACTTTTTTATAATAGTACCATTTATGAATTTTTATTTTGTCCAAAGACTAAATATCAATGTTGTGTTAGGTATATTATAAGAGCTCATCTTATTGCTTTTATGCCATATGTATACATGTAAATTTTATTTACATCTTACATGCTTAAAGTACATGGCATTGTTGTTTATTGTGAGCTTATTATTGTATTTTGCATATAGTCAATGCTTCCATTGTATCTACTAACATAAACAACATTCCAATGCTTAATGACACTAACTTTAGAAAATTAAAAAAACAAATTACCATTTTACTTGGGTGTATGGATCTAGACTATGCGATTCAGACTGAACGACCTCCCACCCTTACTAATGATAGTACTGCGAAACAAAGGGCTACCTTTGAAAAGTGGGGGTGTTCTAACCGCATGAGTCTTATGATCATGAAGCACTTTATTTCAGATACTATCAGGGGTGCAATGCTAGAGAAGGAAAATGCTAAGAGTTTCCTAAGCTAAATAGCATACCAATTTGTTGGATCTAAAAAGGTCGAAACATGCTCCATTTTGTCTAAGCTTGTTTCAATGTGGTACAAAGGCAAAAGGAACATAAAGGAGTACATTATGGAAATGTCTAATCTTGTTACTTGACTTAGGGCACTGAAGTTGGAGTTGTCTAATGACATCCTTGTGCACCTGATCTTGATCTCTCTCCCTGCACAATTTAGTCCTTTTAAGATAAGTTATAATACTCAAAAGGAAAAATGGACCCTTAATTAGTTCATTGCTCAATGTGTGTAAAAGGAAGAGAGATTGAAACAAGAAAAGATAGAAAGTTCTCACTTAACTACTACCTCTCATGACAATGTTGCTAATAAGAAAAGAAAAAAGAACAGTAACAGTAAAGGA